>NC_067312.1:75914079-76059079 GCF_020740795.1 Apus apus | reverse complement strand
TGGTTTAATACATATAAATTCTTGGACATGAAAGGTAAAGTAGAAGAACTTGGCAACTTGGGTTGCCTTTCTGCAAACTAAAGATGTTACGAATCCAGACAGACCTCTCAGCCCATCAAAATATCTGCAGTTCAGAAAGAAAAAATGTTTACAAAGAGGTTTTACACTGTTACTAAAGAAAAGGAAATTAGCTGTATTTTAGAACAAATTTACTTACTTTTTAATGTGCTACATTAAAAATACATACTTAAAGCCTATGTGGGGGTATACTCATTATGAAGTACAAATGAGAATGATTAAGACATACTGTGACATTCTCAGGGAGGAGGCAAAGTGGGTTGGAAAATGAATTTGCAGTTGAGAACTTTTACTGTCAGCTAATGGGATGCTTAGAAATGCCATAGAAACATTAAAAAAATCCTTCAGTCCAGCTTTATCTCTGTGTCTTGTTTGAGAGTAACTTTCAGAGAGTAAATGCTGTTCTCCTTTTTTTCCTCATCGATAAATTAGAACCAATAATTACTTGTTACTTGTGTAGGTTTTATGAAGATTATTTGACTTGCCATTGTTTCTGGTGCATCATTTTCAGAAGTTATAAATCAGGATAACTTTGAATTTTAATTAAAGTCTGAGTGAAAAAGTGAAATACGCATGAGGAACTTGCACCCCTCTGAAGCTTCCAAAATTCTTGGCAAAAAGGAAAGTCAAACAGTCTCTCAAGAGATGGGGGAAAAGAACTTTCAGAGTGCAGTCTTTAATGGCTCCGTACCCAGCCTGCGTGTCTGGGGTCAATCTGCTCCCATTCAGCCTCCAGTGATTTCTTCAGATAGCCCAAACCTCACATCAGGGAGAGGTGCTGGGGCTGAAGTTTGTTAAACAACGTTTGAAACAGTAATTGGACGTGAATATAATTCTTTTAATTCACAGAATTAAGTCAATGCTGTAGCATAGTTTCTTACCCTGAGAAATAATCTTCTGCTGAAAATCCTGGTGAAAAATCCCTATCAAGAATGCAGTACACGACTGGGGGAGTAAAATCCTTGTAATTCATGGGTGTGATTATTCAGTTTTGGCATTGGGAACAAACATCATAAAAGAGGGTTGCAGATCTTGCACATAAGACATATTTGGGTTCCTAGTTGTTGATAGATGCCAAACATTAGTTCTCCTCAAAACTTTTCAGCAGTAAACTCCAAGTGTGGCCACAGTTTATCAGGTGAGTTTTTTTAGCCTTGAACATTGATTTGTTTAGTAGAGCTGCACTAGCACCAAATTAACAAACAGCAAAGTAAAACATACTAATGGTACGTTTTATACTTTCCAACATAAGGATATTGTATATGGTGAAATAAGATGAATACAGTTCTGCATGCAGACAGATACAGACCAAATGCAGTGAGGAATTAGAAGGCAGTAACAGAAAGGAAATGAAGAGTTTATTGTTTTTATAGCTCTAATATCCATTAAAAGTTAGTAACACAGCAGGTGACAGTTTGGGTAAGTGTAAAGTGAATGTTTTGAAATAAATAGCAGTTGGGTGACCTGGGATGTCAGGGCTCTAGACAAGGGTGTGTGTTTGTCAATATATCCTACATGTTTTACAGACTCCTCAGGGAACAGGGGAAGATACAATTTCACCTTTTCTGTGCCAAAACATTTTAATTATATCTTCTTCCAAGTACAGCGGTTCAGTAACCAAGGAGCTGACATTGATGCATGTGTTGATAAAGCTGCAAACATTCAAAATGAGATTAACAAAGATTTTGAGGAAAGGGTGACAGCTAATTTTGCACAGTATTCTGCATCTAATTCAGGTCAGTGTAATGATAGAATATTTTATAACTGTTGTGTCATCCAGAGGGACTTTTAATGATGCTTTGTGTTTTTGAGGATTTGTGTATATGAAACTATAGTTCTTAATACATCATTCAAACAGGTTATAACTTTTATATTGAACATCTATTGGTTGTAGCGATAAACAGGAATAAACTTCAGCATATAGAAGCAATTTTATGTATCTATCAGCATTCATCATGGTAATAGCTTCCTTTTCTCTAACCCACCTTGAAAGTATTGACTTCAGATGTGAAATGGAACCAAAACTACTGTTCCCATTTCACGGCGTCGCTTAATATTTGCAAAAAGATTGGATGGAAAGTTTCATTAAGTGTATTTAAATAATCAAACTGTAGTTTCTTTGTGTTGTGTGAGGCCTTTTGAGAACATCTCAATGTATTTCTGCTCTATTCTCCTCCTTGTTTGAAGGCAACTGACATTCTTCTTTCACTTTTCTTTTTGTTTGTGAAATTTTCTCCTTTTTTTTATCCACTCACTTCTCCATCTGCTTTCACTTTTGTTTGCTTGGGCCGTCTCTCATCCCAACTTGATAATGAGGAATGCGGTGTGACCCTGACCTCTATCAGCCCATGCATGACCTTCTGACTCCCCCACATAACCTCTGACCTTCTCTTTGACAGCTTGATTAATTACCCTGTGTTATGATTTATGAGTAAGTGCTATGTAAAAATAATAGACAACAGGTGGTCCTCTAAAAACTTTTTGTGGCATGTTTTCTTTTCCTGCCTAGCTTGATGAGCTATTTTAAGTTGGGAACTTAGTGGGACAATGTGTGTTTGGCAGTAACACGGCATTTTTACACACTTGGACACAGTGCTGGAATTCAGGGAGCCGAGGTGTAGCCGGGATGGAAATATCACAAAGTATTAGCAGGGCGCAGTTGCCAAAATGTACATTGGGTGGAAACAGAAAGCAGAGTCAACTGACGTTTCAGGCTTTTCAGTCTCAGGTCACGTCTTGAGAAAATTGCTCAAATAATGGAGGGGGCATTTTTTCAAGCTGAGCTGCATCTCCAACAGCTGTGTTTACTTTAACGCTTCACTAGTGACTTCTGATTGGTTGTCATGACCTCATCCCACTGTTGCACCTACGATGTCGCAACAGTGACATAGATGCACCCTTCCTGTGGAAAAGATGGGAAATGAGCAGAACCTGCATCTTTCAGGAAGATGAATGGGCATCGCCGTGTCTGTTTAAACCACGGGCAGGTTTAAGAGGAGAGCACTGTGAGTTGCATTTCCCCTGGGAATTGACTCTGGTCTTGTTGCCAACGATCCAAGTAGAAACCTGAACTTGAAAATTCGGGTTGATAAAGCTTAGGAAAATTATCTCCTTCAGACCCTTGCTTGCTGTCCAAAAAGCTAGTTACACAGGTCAAAAGATTCCTCTCCAGCCCTGACCTCTCTGGTCACATATGGTGTCTCATCCTGGTGGATTAATATGCAGAGCTGAATGCTTTCAGCTCATTTTTCATGTGGCCAGGCAGAAGAAATTTGAAAAGATTTGGAACTTACCTCAAATACTTTGGGCTTGTTTTTTTTTGTTGTTGTGGGGTGTTTTATTTTGTTTTTTATCTTCCTCTTGGTGTCAGAGGCAGTAATTTTGCTATTCCTTCCGTTTTGAACATCTGGCTTGAACTTCCAGTAAGAGACAGGAAGTACTGCTCCATTTCTGGCTTGTGTTTTATGGTGGAAAAGGCCCTTCTATGTTGTTCTGGCTTTGTAGTAAAGGTACTGTAACCAAGATTCATGATTCTTTCCAACACTTGGCTTTGTCAACCTTCTTTTCCTTTTGTCATCGTTTGTTGGCTCAGTCCTACATATTAATTGTATTTGTGTTTATGGACCTGAAGGTGGAGTTTGCACACAGTCCTCAGCCTCCAGGAGTAGTTACCTGGAGGATGCCAGTAATGAGTGCAGATTCCTTTTTACTTATCTCGAAGCATTAGAATTTGGGGGGAAGAGCTGTGAATTGGGTGTTTCAGTCTGAGAAACTGTCATTGTATCCACCGGACTTGCAGGTTGGAGGCTGGGACATGGTGTTTGTCAGTGTCTGTCCTGATTATTGCGCCTCATCACAGACATACTAATGGGGGAATGCAGGCAGACCTTGGCTCCTGTGCAACATCTGTATGCTCTCAGACATGTGGTAGAGCACAGGGCTTGGCTTCTCTCCGTCAGCTGAAGATTGATGGGAGGAGAGGGGGGGCTGTCACAAAGTTTAGCTTTTTACCATGAAAAAACTTGGCACTTCAGAGAGTAGTTTCTCCTTCCGTGTGCACTGGATACACTGGAGAAAACTACTGCAAGTGTTTTACTGGTGGTGGCCAGCCTTAGAAAGTCTCCTGGATGATAGTGCTAACTTACATCATAGGTTGCTACATTTTAACAATTCTTTCATCATAGCTGAAATTGGTATTTTTAATGACTCTGACAGGTATATACTTCTGAACTCGACTTTCATTTTAAAAGATACTTTTTACTGAGTGTGATTTTTTTCTTTGCCTAACAGTCATGCTGAAGGCTGTGTATTTATTTTGCCTATAGTGAAAAATTTATAAAGGCTTTTTTTTAGATATTAGTGGGTTTGTGTGCAAAGTTTTGCATTGACTTTGCATTCTGCTCAATCCCAGTGCCGTTGTGAGGAGTTCCACCTGGGTGTTTTAAATAATTTTCTGCTTTCACTGAACTTTAATCATGCAGCCATGTCCACATGCAATGCAGTTGGTTTTTTTTAAAGAATGTCACTTTTCAGTAGAAAATACTTGAGCTAAGGCTGAATGAAAGAGTTTGTAATTGCATACAGTTTTACCAGTGATTCTGTTTTTCTGTGTTGCTTTGTATATGTTATTCTCAAATCTTCTTTCTGGTGCCCTTATATAAATCTTGCAGTTTAGGACACAGGAGTACAAGGGAAGGAAAAGACACTACCTCATGTAAGGGACTGTTTCCTAAGAGAAAGTCTTATGAAATGTAAGATTATCTTTTTTTCTCAATTATGAGAAAATCTATCTCAGTTATTACTTAATTATTTTAATTGTGCTGACAGGAAAGGCCTGCTCTCTGGGATAATTTTTAATTTTTTTTGAGTGTAGAGGGAGACACGTTACGCTGCTTATAATATAATTGATAAAAATCCTTTAATTGATTTACGAAATAGTGAATTTAAAAATGGAATAATATTTCATCTCTTGATGTCTATGTGAAAAATTGACATTGCGTCCTCATAAACTTGGACAAATGAGTCATGTAATTTTCAGTTACATAATCAATAACTTAGACAAATTCTACTTCTTCGGTGATTTATGTGTGTTGTTTCGTGGTCAGCCCAAAGTGGGCACCGAGTTTACAATTCCTGTAGCCTGTGTAGGCCTGCTGGTGAGCACAGGAGTTTTGCGTTTGGCATTGTACGGAGAGCAAAGCGGATCGACCCGCGGGACGACTCCGCTCCGGATGAGCGGGGTCAAGGAGATGGGCAGCACGGAGACCCCCAGAAGCACCCACCTGCCAAAACTTGGTCCTGCCCTGCCAGAACCACTGTTTCCTCTGAGGTGTGCAGTTGGGGAATGTTTGTGAGTGGTGTTCTCCCCTGCCGTGGATTCTGAGGCTTTGAATTTTCCACGTTGGGAATTCTATGTGTTAATAGTACAGCGCCTTGTGCTAATATGACCAGCAACGGTGCCCGTAGATTGTAAGCTCCGTCTTCCCTAATTTTTCCTTTTCCTCTGCCCTTCCCCTGTTGTTTGTTTATTTATTTATTTGCCTGTTTATTTGCATTTACCCCAGCTCAGTGCGCTCAGCAGGGAGGGCAGGGAAGCGACATGACAGGAGACCACTTACTCACGGCGCCGCGTCTAGCGAGGAGACAATTTTCCCTTTGGCCTATGGTGACCTTTTTTGACTACGTCCCTGACGCCAGAGACAGTGTCCTGAATGCCTCTATTTCACCCTGTTTAGCAGAGTGCAACCGTGCCCTTTAACTTGGTTTTTGGTGGGAGGAGAAGCTTCGGCAGACGTTTGAGAAGGGCACAAGGACGAGGGGTAGGAGCTCCCTTCAGATGCGATTTTGATAACTAGTCGAGTGTGTCCAACTGTAGAAAATCACCGAGTGACAATCTGTCTACCTGACAGTGGCCACAATGCGCTACAAGGTTTGTGAATGGCTCTACAGATTAGAATAAAGCGAGCCCAAATAAAGTATCTTTTGTTGGAGTGGGCTTGGTTTGCTCTGGCCAGCTAGGTATGGGGACCTCTTTGATCCTCGTGCCTAGCCCAAGTGCAGAACGGAGCACCCAGTGAAAAGCTGGAATAAAGCTGTTCAGTTAGATAATGAGTATAGACGTTTCCAAAAAGTAAGTCTTTATTAAAATTTACTTTTAAAGGACAGCTTGCTTTGACTGGGAACCCATGGTAACTTTAAGAACTCATCTGTTAAATGCACGTGCTTCCCTTTTCTCCCTGCCTTTGCGATTATGTCTTCCACGAATGTTACAATTCTTGTGTGATTTGCCATCATTTAAAAATCATAATAAAATGATTGGCTGACTTATTCAAGATTTATTTCTCATTCATAAATTCATGTATTTTTCAACTGGCTCATTTTCTGAGGCACAAAAATGCAGCTGGTATGCTCAAAAACATCCTGCAGGTCACAAATTTTCTCTGGGTTTGTTGAATACAGGGCATAATCCCAGTGAAGTTTCAGAGCAGATTTAAAGATGTACTTAGAAGTCACCCCCACAGTAAAAGAGTTGACTTGTAAGCAATACCATTGAATCAGTTTCGGTATTGATTCATTGTTACTGCCACTATTGGCTTATGTATGGTGTGCTTGTTGTCAGCTAGACAAAAGGTTTTACTGTTTTAAACTGCAGTGATTTATTTTCACATGCTTTCTTTTATATATATACACATATATATATTTATGAAATCCCTCCATTGTCTATATTCTAAATGTTTTTATTGGCTGGGTATAAAGCTTTTTATTCATCATTATGTAGAGTTCTTAAAATAATATTTTAGTTCTCATACTGTTTTCTGAAAAAGTCTTATAATATGTTTATTAATAAAACAACATATTAAATTATTTTAAAGGTAAAACAGGCAAGTTTTTTGTCCCTGAGGAATGTATATGAGCATAAGTGCATGCACATACACATATTCACTCATCAATATCCCTTTATGACAGAAATGAAACACAATATTCTTTAAATACCCTTCTATAACTTGTGTTGTGTGGACTTAGTGAAACAAACAGAGAAGTTTTTAAGAGCATTAAAGTAAATGCAAACCATTTTCAAGCATTAAATCTCCCTTTTCATATTTCTTCTTTTTGTGTGTCTGTTCTAAAACAGGAGGGCTATGGAGTGATAGTACTGAATCCCAATGAGAACTATATTGAAGTGGAGAAGACAAAAGCCCAAGTACAGCTGTCTTCTGATAGCTCAGATGAACCTGCAGAAAAGAGGGAAAGAAAAGATAAAATCCAGAAGGAAACAAAGAAGCGACGTGACTTCTACGAAAAGTATCGAAATCCACAAAAAGAAAAAGAAACTATGCAGATGTATATTAGAGTAAGTTTATTTTGGTTTTGTTTGCCCTTCTTTAATGAAGTATAGATGTGTTTACTGCCTGTATTGGCTATCAAACAGCATGCTTTTTTAAAAAACAAACATATTACTGAGATGGCATACAGGAGTTCATACAGATTTCCTGGCTCTTTATTCTATTGATATTTTTTGTCACTTATTGAATGTGAAGTTTTGGAAGAGTTACAAAACACTCCTTTCTAATTTCAAAGGGGAACTTCAAAATAAACCCCAGAGGAACTCACTGGTGCTATCAAGAAAGAGGATGATTTAAGGAGGACTTCGTTAAAATTATTTTCTAAGCAGAGGTATACATAGGAAACACTTTCCCATGCAGCTTAGGCAACGTATTAGCTTCACATGTCATGCATGCATTTATTGTATTACATTGTCTTATACTGGGGAGGCAGTAGCTGTAGCATGGTAGTTTTTTAACTTATTACCTGCTGAATTAATAATGTATTGTGGAAAACACCAGTGTTCATCTCGTGTGGTAGCAGATTTACCCTATAATCTATTGTTTTCATTTGAGCAGCCATCCATTGTGTTTCAGCTGAACTTCTAAAGGCAGATAAAGGAAGAGAGTTATTAATATCTTAATAAATACTTAAGGTAGAATAGTTCAGGAATGGTGTAATGAGGAAACTCCATCCTTTGCTCTCTTCTTACTCAGTGAACCTTTGCACTTGGTAATGCTGCCAGCATGGGATCGTTATAACAGTGCTACCCAAGGATTTCTAATTCTGCAGGGGGCACAAACAATATTATTTGCACTTTGACACATTCTGCTTCATATACATACTATGCATTATACATTCGAGACTGAGTCGTGCAATTTCCAAAGCCCTTATTATGAAAGTTAGCATTTTCATTCAACAGTAAAACACATCAGAAACGCCACAGTGTAGTTAAAACAGTAAAAATTTATTTACCTTTCTGGTATGAAACAGAGAAAAATCCAGCAAGAGGGATGTTGGAATCATCTTGAATTTTAACTGGTTCCTATTAATTGTGCTTTAAGCATAACAATGTTTGTAGGAGAAATACAGTTTACTGGGTAGTGAAAAGGGTTTGTAACCTGGATGTGAGTTTATCAATAATACCATAAATTTTACTGTGTCTAGGAGAAATATTGTGCTGCTGAGTGTGGAAAACAAAAGGATACAACACACACACACACACACACATATATATATATATTCGAAGTCACCAACAGGGCACTAGTGTTTCTATCTGGTGCTTTTTACAAGACATGCCATTCTGCCCACCAGCCAGACCCTGGCTGCTCTCAAGGTCTTTCAGAAGCCAGTGGATTATGTTTCTGTGTTGTCCAGAAAGGCATTTAGTCAATAATGCTGGTCCAGTGTCCCCTTATTAAAAGTGAATTTTTTGATACATTTTTAGCTGTTCCACCTTGTGGCTCTTTTGCTTGATGAGGTCTGCAATTTGGGTTTGGGAGGTTTGACTCCCAAAAGACGAAATGCATGGCTCCATCCCATTTTCTTTTTTGCACAGCTCTGTGACTCAAATATGACTACTGACATTCCCTTTGTTTTATTTTCTTCACACCAAGGAAAGAAGTAGCATAAATTTTAGTGGAAGTGTGGGTAGTGGTCTGCATTCCTGGGCAAATTAACAGAAATTGGTTCCAATGCGGTTTTGTTGTGAAATAATTACTTGTTTTTTCTTTAATAGGCTCTAATACAGAGAAACAGAACTAAAAAAAATCCCTGCTTTGGTGTGTGGTAGGACGAATTACAGCAATTTTCTTGGCTATTGGTTTCTGAAACATTCTGACAAGGTGCCATTTACTCTGTTGGCCAGAACTGCTCAGTCTGTGGGTGGTTGCAGAGAGGAGCTCTGCTCCACCTGCCTGGCACAGACACGGCTGTCAGTCTGTCCAGGCATTGCACCATGCAAACAAAATGGTGCCATGCTGTATTTGCAATGTCATTCTTGCTTCCTGGATTTGGATCCCTTAGGATTTTATACCCTGGGACTGGCTGCCAGGCTTGCAGCAACCACAGGCTGCTGTGGGGCATGGTGTTGGAGCTGGTTTGGTGTAATCTGAATGATCAGTTGTCGATATGACCTTTACTTAATGTATAGTGTAGCATACATTTGACTTTCTGGCTCTTGAAATAAAATATATTGTCACTCCAACAAAATATTTAAGGGTGGTATATGCTTCATAATGATCTCACCATCTTTGCCAAGGCGGGAAAAGTGGTACAGAGAGACTAGATGGAAAAATATCCTCATAAAGATGCATCAACTGCATCTGACATTGAAGCAAAATTTGTTTGTGTCAAATATGCTGGAGAAATGGTTTCAGACTGTTAAGGAGTAGGAATATATATTCTTGGTTATGTTCTCATAGGGTCATGGAGATCTGTTGTGATCTGATGATAAAATGCCATTTGAGCAAATTAAAGCTGTCTGGACAATGCTCCCACTTGTGCAATTAGCTTTTCCAAGAACTGGAAACATGGAACTCTTTCATGGTATATTTCTTTTAAGTATTTTCTTTATTTTCATAGGGAAAAAAAAAAATAGCTGGGATACTCAAGAATATGTAAAAGCAGGGTCTTAAAATACAAAATCTTAAATTGCACTGTATTTTTGTACAAAATGAGCACAAATAAAAATGACTATGGGAGTGTGTAGTGCATTAAGCATAGTGCTTGAAAGATCAAAGTACTTATTGTTTCATGCTGTAAGTTTCCTTAACTATGAAATAATGTACTTTCTGGCATACATTATAGCTTGTTAAAGGGACTGATTTGGTCTGGGCAATAAACATCATGTCAAACATTACGGCAGAAAAACCTGCTTAATATGTTTTGTAATAAGACAGAATTTTTTGTTCTTGAAAACATCTGCCAACTGAATTCACGAGTGAAGACAGAAAATGTCATCAGTTCAGTAACAGTCTTACAAATTTGGTTTCTTTTTGTAGATGCAAACCAAGGAGAAAACTTCTTGATAATCAGCATTGACTATAATACTTTATGGAATGATAAAACAAAAGCGTTTCACTTTTATGTAACATGCTAATGAATGCATATGAATTTTAATATTCTTACTGTTCAGATTTTAACAAGCATATTGCCAACAGATCACTTTAAAAGCATCTGTTTTTTAATGTGTTGAATGGAGGATTTAGTCAATTAGCTAAATATGTACATACATCCTTTTAAAAATATATTTCTGTCCTTACTTAAAGATACTACCATTTTTTTCTTAGACCACCAGAGGCTGCTGCTGTACATACTGGCTAATGCTTCCCCCAGAAACTTAATGCCCTAGCCTACCTTCATTTATTACTGAACTAAACTGAGAATTTGTTGATCTCTAACCTTTTTCTATGGCAACAGATCATACAGGCTTAAATGTGGCATGATTATTCCCTCCATCCTCCAAGCCATCTCCCACTCCCTACAGATTTTCACACTGACAGTGTCTTCTCTGTGTTAAAAGACACTTAGGAATGTAAATCAGTATTTATCCCCTTCTAAATAGCATTCACCACTTAAACAAGTATACTGAAAGGATTCTGAAATGTTATTTTTTTAAAAAAAGTATAAACCACGTAATTTTATAATAATAGTAATTAGCAATAATGTTGTTACCACAATAGTCGAAGGATCTCAAAGAGGCAACGAAGGAGGGAATAGGAATAAGTACTTTTATCAGACCCACTGATGGGGTCAGGTTTTCTGGGCAAGATGGAGAAGCATTTCCTAGGCCTGTATGCTGGGAACGTGGTCGTCCTTTTTCCACCAAGCTGAGCTGCTTTAATGATTCTTCCTGCAAATACTGTTTTGACTATAGCACAGTCTCTAGCAGCGCTATTTATACTAACAGCATATCAATGAAATTAAATTAATTTTGGATGTAACATAATTTTCACAAAAATTTTTTTTCCCCATTTTCTGCGGGAGATTAAATAGGAAAAAAAAGATCGTGTGCGACTAATTAATTTGTTTTACTAAAAATGGACACATCAGGATAATTTGTGCCAGCACTGGGGAGAAAGTGGTAGAAGGCAGGTTTATTAATACACGGTTAAGTACGCAGTGACTGCTGGTGGGCAGGAAATCCTGGCAGGCACCCGAGCACAGTTGTGCCATTTCTGCTGATTGTTTGGAGTGGCTGGGAGGAGGCATCGCCCGGCTGAAGGTCACGGCTGAACCTCCACCCCTGCAGGGTGACCCCTGGGCACGGCGGGCGTGTTCCCGGTGGGAGATGGGGCTGTTTCCCGACAGCTGCACAGGGCTGGCCTCACCACCATCCCTGGGCAGATGCTGGCTCCCTCTGCCCAAGCCCTGTGACTTGGCACAGTGTGCCTGCTCCTCCGGAGCCTGTGTGACTGCATTAGCCTGCTGCTGGGACCAAGCTAATCAGCCCTTTATTCCACCAGAAGAGACAAAATGACAAGCGCTAGGCAGACAGCTCCCGAGAGGGAAGGGACATGCTCCAGCACAGAGAAAGTCCCTGGCAGTCCTGGCCATCAGGACTCAAACCTCCAAAGTCTCACTCCAATGTTTATACTGCAATGCCTTTTTTTTATCCCCCGTTTAACGACTGTTAGCATTACTTCACCTATGCCTCTGAAACAACACATGGTTTTACTTTGCCCACATTTACTTTTTAAAGCCCATTTATGTCCTTATGTTCTTGAGAAATCTCTTTTAGCTTCTAAGCAAAACCATGCTGGCAATTCAGCACTTGTGAGAACTGCTTAGGAACTACCATGGCTTTATTGTTCTTGCCCTGTGTACCACTAGGCATTCAGATGTTTAAAAAAACCTGCAGTTCAGGTGCTGGGATGTAAATATGTAGTGATATTCTGGGTGCCACAGGGTATTTGGGACACCTGGAAGCCAAGCAGAGGGCTGTAAAGCATCTACAGTGGCACTGAGCTCCTGCAGTTAGGCCTCCACTTCACTCCTTAAGGGTCAGAGAAGCTTTTAAGTTCCTGTTGTATTTTCTTCTGTGTAACAGAAAAAAAATGCATTGTATTTAATTCTGTAGCTACTACAATGAACAGGCTTCTTACATTAAATAGGTAAAGTATATAGAGTTTGAACTGTAGTAGTATTCAATAGTTTATGCATAGGCTATTCACCCTGTACAGTTACATTAGTTATTTTTTACAATCCTGAGGTTGTAAAGACTTCTTAGGGTATGTTTTGTGTCTACTAGTCCAGAAAAGTTGCATTTGTCTTCTTTTCCTTCAGCAAGTGAGAAATCAGAGACACAGTTAATCACTGAAGGAAGATTTTGCATCTCTTCAAGAGCACCACTGGCTCTTCTTTCTGCCTTACCCTCTCTTTGTTCTGTGTTTCACAAGTATGGTTTAGTCAAAGAAAAGGAATACATCGGGGCCATCTAGCTTTGGTGCCTTTCAAACATTCATTACATGATGCCGACAAAACGTGCATTGTTACAATCCGGCTCCTAAAATGTGAGGCAAGCCGTGTGAGTTTCCAAAAGAAAGAACCAGCTTGCAGCTCTCCTCCCACCACGAGCTGTGTGGTGCTCCTGTTGTGCTAAAAAAGACAGTCTCTCACAGGTCAGGCAAGTCCTCCTTCCTTTCAGATGGGATTCAGGCTTGGTAAACCTGGCCAGTTAGCGAGCTGATGGTAAAGAAAACTAGCTCAGCAGAAAGCAGACCTACTTGTTGAAGGCAAAGGTGAATAAAATCATTCAGACTTCTTGTACTCAGGTTCTGCCTGTGTTTGACTGTAAAGAGATTGCAGTTAAGGACTGAAAAGACCTCCAAGGTCTCCTGGTCTATCCCCCTGCTAGTGCGGACTGCTCTCTCCTTTATCAGTTTATCTAACAGAGTCAAAGGATAATACCCTATTAGCAGGTATCCAAAACAAGGATAATGTCCTCTAACCTGTTGCATGCAGTTGCATATTTTGATGTTGGATTTCAGTGTGTTAGGGAAAACTAGCAGAAAAATCCAGCAGGGGCCCAAGTGGCAACCATACACCTGCTTGCAAAACTTGGACCTTCTTTACATGTTGTTTCTTTTCTTTGACAGCCATAAGAGCCTGGATATAGTGAGATATTATGAAAAATAATTTCTGAGGTAAATATATAGGATCATTTTAAGATGGATAGTACTGTTGGGAAATAACACTTTTCTGCAGGGACATACCACCCCATCCCACTCCTCTAGAATTATTTATGAGTTTTGGGTAGGGGGATGTGAGGACTGTACCGTGATGCATAGAGGTCAGGAAAACAACATTTGTGGAGTCCTAGGAAATTAATGTCAGCAGACTGGGAACTGGGGCACAGGATGCACAGTAGGCTCAAGGGTGTTGTTTTCTCCTCATCTACTGGAAAAAAAACAAAGTGAAAATTCAGGGGGAAAAAAAAAGAAGGCAAAAATAAATAAATCTAGCTTTTGAGGTTAAGATAAATCTGGTAGTTCCTCTGTAGTCTGCTTGGCTGCTTACACCAGTGACTGCTGCCAAAGGGGCTAGAAGTAGTGGAGGAAACAGTGACATGGAGGAATGTGGAATACACTGCCCACAGAAAAATGTCAGTTCCTACCTGCAATTCATAGGTGGCTCAAAATTTGAAAAATTATTGTAGCTCTTTCATTTGTTACCTTTAAAAATCCCTACTGTTTTGTAAATTTACTTTCTGTGTGGCGTTATTTTTAATTATTTACCTCTGGAGAACAAGGCTTGTCTTCTTAATCAGCTCGTTGTCATCGCTGTGCAGGGAAAGACTTACTGTGAGCTCTGAAGAGAAGGGAGTCGTGACCTCCCTTCTTGCTATGCCTTAGTGAACTCCATAGCTGATCAGCACACCCTGAGAACTACCTTTTACCAACTTCAGAGCTGTTAACTTGGTTTTCATACTGTCCAGACAGAAGTCTTTCCTAAGGTAGTCTGTTTCACAGTATCTCCAGCCGTGAACACATCTAAATTTTTTGAGAAGTCTTCCCATTCCTCTCTCGGCTGAATTCTTGTTTTATCCTTCTTTCCCTTGCTAAAAGGGGATGCTAAACTGATCAAAAATGCTTTTTGTCTTTTGTGGTCGGTGGTGTCAGTAGCAGGTTTTCTCCCCTGAATGGGCTGCATGCTGTTCATCTGCACTCTTCCACACTTTGTTATTTAACAGTTGATTCTCATTCTCTTTCTCTGTATTTTTTGATCAGTACTTGGCAAGAGTGAATTTGTCGATACATAATGAGGTGTGTTTCCTTTATTATCAAGTAATACTTGAATTTTAGTTCGTTTTCCCAATAGATGGCACTGCTTGGAGAGAAACTACCGAGTGAGGTAAGACTAAGTTGCATTTAGAGTTGCCAAGAGTTGTGTGTGTTGAGGAGCCTTAAGTGTTTCTGGGTTCTGAAGCAACAGTTTGAGAGCTTCTAGTTTGGTACTTTAGCAAAAGTGAGAAAATTGTAACAACTATAATGAACAGATTCTTCAGAAAGGAGGGGAAGTCCCTGGGTTAGTAGCTTTCACAAAACATGACTGCACTTCTACTGGTGAGCAGTGTGAGAAATTGCAGGGGTTGCACGGGAGTCAGTTGTAGTTCTGCTGTTAGATTGTATAGCAGGGGTCACAGAATCACAGAATGGTCAGGGTTGGAAGGGACCTCTGGAGATCACCCAGTCCAACCCCCTGCCAGAGCAGGATCCCCTAGAGCAGATCCCACAGGAACACATCCAGGTGTGTTTGGAATGTCTCCAGGGATGGAGACTCCACAACATCCCTGGACAGCCTGTCCCAGGGCTCTGTCACCCTCACAGTAAATAAGTATTTTCTGATATTTAGATTAAACCTCCTGTGCACCAGTTTGTGCCCATTGCCTCTTGTCCTGTCACTGGACACCACTGAGAAGAGTCTGGCCCATCCTCCTGACACCCCCCTGTAGGTATGTATAAGCACTGATGAGATCCCCCCTCAGCCTCCTTTTCTCTAAGCTGAACACCCCCTCTCTCAGCCTTTCCTCAGATGGTAGATGCTCCAGCCCCTTAATCATCTTAGGAGAGATCCTTCATTCACCTTCAGGATGTGCTGAAATCATTCTCCTTGCATCAGCCAAGCCTCCGTTTTTCAGTTCTTTAATAAAATGCTGCTCCTGGTTGCCAAGCCTCCACAGCTCTGAAAAAAACAGCAAAAATATTACATCTGGTTTTGTCATGTCCTTCTTGAATTAGGGAGTGGGTGGAAGTGTTGCTCTGTCCCAGAAGACTTACTTCACAACTTATATCAGTACACATAGTACAACAAGGAATTTAAAATTTATTTAATTCTGACAATTCACCTGGTGCTTTGTAAGCATCTACAATGTGTTAGACCTTTTAGACCGGTGTTTCCTTCCAGGGTGGTTTTCTGTTCCTGTCTCCTGTCTTTTCCACCTGCTGTGTAACTGAATAATCTGATTTCATGGATCTTGCAAGTTCAACCTGTATCCTAGAAAAGTGGGCAACTGACATTATCACTAAATTGTGTCACAGCCACTCTGTTCTTAACCTGGGAAAACACAAGCCTTAGCTGCATGTAGACATTAAGAAGACAGATATTTATTTCTTCTAGGGATCTGGTTCACTGAGGAATTCTTTTGAAGTTAGCAAATTAAGTAGTGAAGACATCTAGCAAAGCTTAGGCTGCCTAAGTAGTTTTGAAAGATTTCTAGGTCCTGCAATTAACTTTGTGGTCTTATCCTTTGATAAGTCTCTGCCCTCACACATTCCACCTTGCAGTACACGTCTCTGTGCCTCTGGGTGCTCCACTTCTCCCGTTGTTTGAAAAATGAACCAACACATCTGAGGACAGGATCATGTTATTCATCATGTGTCCTTTGCACTGGCTGCCAGAAAAGGGTGGGCTTATGTTTAACGGCTGTTGCTTATTTTTAAATCCCTTACCAGTGAAGACCTTAGCCACATATGAAATCCTCCTCGTTGAGATATGTCAAGCTTTCAGGCGCTGCATGCTGTTTAGGGCTCTGACTGATTTGCCTTAAGTGGGCAAATGAGTTATTGCTGTGATAGATCTTAAAATAACAGCATCTGATTTGATCAGGGAGTCCACTTGTCTTAAATATCTTTCTGCTGCTGTTGGCTGTGTGTTTGTTATGTTCCTTTACCATTTCCTTTCCCTGTCTGTTTTGAACTGCCCCAGCTGACCGATAGAGTTTGGCTGATATTTTAATGGATTATTATCCTGATGGGCACCAGACTGTATGTCACTGGAGGGGAAGTTCAGATACTGTTGTTATTCTGTTACAATTGTGGTAAATAACCATGACATGATTTTCTAACAATACTATGCAGTAAGACCTGTTTCTACCCAAAGGTCAAGTGACCAGGCAAAATTCAGGTCTGCCAGACTCTGCAGAGACAGACTAGAGTTGCCAAAAGGTGACCTCTGCCTCAGTTGTCCTGGGAGTCCACAGATAATAGTGTGGATTGAATGATAGGGCAGGGAGGTGGATTGGGAGTTGGTTGAAGGATGGAGCTCAGAGAGTTGTGTTAGGAGGAGCAGAGTCTAGCTGGAGACGTGTGTCTAGTGGAGTCCCACAGGGATCCGTACTGGGTCCAGCCCCGTTCAGTTATTCATCCCTGACCTGGACGAAGGGATGGAGTGCACCATGAGCCCGTTTGCTGGTGATACCAAAGTGGGAAGAGTGACTGACACACCAGAGGGCTGTGCTGTCATCCACTGTGACCTGGACAGGCTGGAGAGTTAGGCAGGGAGAAACTTATTGAAATCCAGCAAGGGCGAATGTAAAGTCCTGCATCTGGGGAGGAACAACCCCATGGGTCAGTACAGGTTGGGGGCTGACCTGCTGGAGAGCAGGTCTGGGGAGAAGGACCTCAGGGTCCTGGTGGACAGCAGGCTGACCATGAGCTAACAATGTGTCCTTGCAGCCAAGAAGGCCAGTGGCCTCCTGGGGTGCATTAAGAAAGTGTATCCAGTAGATCAAGGAAAGTTCTCCTGCCCCGTTCTGGGCTCCCCAGTTCATAAAGGATAAGGAACTACTGGAAAGAGCCCAGTGCAGGACCACAAGGATGGTTAGAGGAATGGAGCTTCTGCCCTATAAGGAAAGGCTGACACAGGTTTGAGCATGGGGTTGGACTAGATGACCTGCGGAGTTGCCCTCCAGCTGACATGGTTCAATGATTGTGAAGAGAAGCAGATTTCCCTGGCTCAGAACAGCTGATACTACTGAGGTTGTGGTTGGTCACCCACTTACGAAGAGGAGGCCCAGGAGACTGAGACCAGGAAGCCTACCTAGCCATTAGCATGGTTAGTACCATGTCATCATACAGCTACAGAAATATACCTTAAAAGAAATAAGCCACTCCAAACAGGCAGTGGTGTTTCTTGGCATTTTTAACACAGGTGTGTTCAGCAGAACATTCACAGTTTCTTCAGAGATCAGGAAATTCCCCAAGTCAGATCATCTGCTAAAATTCACTGAAGGGCCTTAGAGGAGTGCAGGAGTAGGAGTTTTTTTCACAGATGTTCTCCAGATGTTACTGGCATGCGCATTTTTGAATAATGGGAAGGATACAAGTACTGTCCGTGTCCTTCCTACTCCCCCTCCTTTGTTATTCCTTCAGCAAAAGAGGGTTTTGTCTACATTGTTAATATGAGTCCACAAACTTTCATTTTACACTACAAAGCAGTTCTTGAGTTTCAGGAAGAGGAAAAAATACCCTGTGACATTCCAATTGATTATTTGCCAGTTGTGTGCTTGGAAGAGGATAGACATGGCAGAATTTAAAAGGCTGCAACTTTATTTAAACATTAGTGAGCAGCAGCTTAATTAAACCTTTGCACAACTGCTTCTTAGAAGATTTTCATCTACACTGTTAGTTTCATAAGTGAGACCTGAATATTTATCTCCACTGCAGACCAGTGCATTAACTGCAGGTTGCCTTGAAGCCCTTGGACAGGCCCCCAGTTTCTCTTCATCTCTTAAACGTGTGCCCATGGCCATAAAAGATTACCAGTTATTTAAGATACTCCTGTCCAGTTTTCTGTGAATGCAGTTCACTAGAAGAGGTCTGCTCATGCAGACACCTTCCTTGCCACCTCCAAAACTAATCTGTGCTGCTAGGTGCAATGGCAGTTTTGGATATTTTGGCATTGTACTGGGATACCAGGCACAGTAAATATGATCACTTTGGAGGATTTCCAGGACATCTGGTACCTGGCAACTCTCAGTTCTTATCGCTCATTGTCAGCTTGATTAGAAAACAAGATCTGAGATTTAAAATATGTTAGTAAAGAAATATTTGCACTAACTGACCTAAACTACAAAAATAGCAAAATACGTTAAACATGGATTGTTAAACAGCATCCAAGAGGTATTAACTGTAACAGCTCTTCCAAAGTCTCTGTTTTAGCCTGAAGGTCTGTTTAATCAGCTCCTACAGGACACCCATGACCAGAGGCAACTTACCCAGACTGTTCCTGGGGTTACAGCTTCTCTGCTGCTCCTATTAAGGATAGATCCTACAGTTGGCCAGGTCCTTTCTTCCACACAATCTCCTTCTTGTCCAGTACAGAATGAGTCAGTCCTGCTTCTCTTTTCCTTTTTATCCGCATGTCATTCCCTATCACCAAGCACAGAGACATTTTATGGCAATATGGGAATGTGGTGGGTTGAACCTGGCTGGCTCTCAGGTGCCTTTCCAGCCATTCTAGCACACCCCTCCTCAGCTGAACTGGGGAGAGAAAAGATAACAAAAGACTCATGGGTTCAGATAAGGTCAGGGGCACTACTCATAATTACCATTGGGGCAAAACAGACTTCATTCAGGAAATTAATTTAATGTATTGCCAATTGACGATGGAGCAGTATTATGAGAAATAAGAACAATCACACGTTGTCTCTGCAGCTTCTTCCTCCTCACTCTTCTCCCCAGTTCTCCTACCCTGTGGGGTACCTGCTCCAGGTGGATATCTGCTTCCTCATGGACCTCCATGGGCTGCAGGGGGACAAGCTGCCTCACCATGGTCTTCACCATGGGCTGCAGGAGAATCTCTGCTTTAGTGTCTGGAGCACCTCCTCCCCTTCTGCTTTCTCTCAGATATTTTTCACTCATCTTTTGCTCAGCTGCTGTTGTCCAGATTTTTTACCATTTCTTAACTATCTACCACTACCACCACTGCTGAGGGGCTTGGCCTTGGTCAACAGTGTGTCCATCTTACAGGTCTCCGGAGCTGGCTCCATCCACAGAACCACAGAATAATTTAGATTGGAAAGGCCCTTCAAAATCATCAAGTCCAACTGTGAAACTAATGGAGGCGGCTTCTGGCATCTTCCAACAGAAGCCACACCTGCAGCCCTCCCACTACCAGAACTTTGCCACACAAACCCAGCACAGGAGATTATGTTATTTCTTAGCCCCCTTTTCCTTAAGATCTATATTAACATTTCTGTTATGTGCCTTAATGAGCACATTGCTGCCTTCACCTTGTGGATAAGCTCTAGTTCTTGCATTTGCTACTCACTCAGAGTTATTTCTTCCCTCCCTAATAGCAAAAGGTAGCACAAGAAAGACCTGAGATACCAAGCAGGAGGCAGTGCCAAATCAATGATGCTTCTATCTTTTCCTGATACATTTTGTTGGGTCTGCACCATGGTTGATGAGCAAATGGGATTATTTTTTTCAGACAGGGTGTGGTAGTGGGGTGCCATGGCAAAGCCCAGAAATCAGCCAAAATGGGATTTAGCACTTGTCAGAAAAAAAATACAAGGAGGGCTTCTTAGGGTTTTTGTCTGGTTTCATCCTGAAGTAATGTTTTACAGCAAACTGTTACAAACTTTGAAATGTTGGAAGAATAATTTTTGAGATGGACAATATGTACACATCCTCATATAAAGAGGTTTAACAAAAGGAACTTACAGGGTAGAGTTATTTTTAATTACAGCACAGTAAGGTCCAAAGCCTCCACACCCAAGTAATGGTTTGAATGAGTGCAGGTTGCAGATGTTGAATCCACTTAATCCTTGTTTTAAAACATGTCAAACACATGGTGTGGGCTAATAAAGAATTAAAATGACATCAGGGACCATTTATAACAGAAACAAAAGCTACATCCATGTGGGGTTTTTTGAGGGTTTATTTTTCTTATCCCACCCACCAGCACAGACATCATAGATTACATGTTCTGCAGAAGATAGATGTTATTCTAAAGATCTTCAGTTATCTCTGGAATTCCTGTTCTGTTGTTGTTCTGACTATAATCTCAATAAGACCCCCAATGTTTGGACTGTGCTGCTTGAGTTAGAAGATTGCTCCCAATTTTCCAGTTAGGTCAACCAAAAAAAATTAAGATATGATAGAGGGTCAGTGGAAGAAATTCATATCAAAACAACTGCTCACCATGTCATTATGACAACCTGCTGTAACAAATGTGCTTCTGTTTTAACTTATGACAATTAATTGCTAAAAGTAATTTAATCTGACAGTGGCAAGATGTTGAAAGACTTGTGAAGATGTCATAAAAGCGACCTTTCTGCCCATGTGCAACCAAAAAGCCATTTTTAACAAGGAGCCTCAAAAACAGTACAACTTCTTTTGTACTTTGTTAATTAGTTATTGATTTGAAACAATGCTCTGCCAAATATTGTCAGATTAGCTAGACGCCAGCAAGGTCACAGAGTGACAGTCTAGTCCTGATAATCTTATGGTATGTAAGAATTCTTTCTTCTCTGAACCTTTTGTTCTGATATCCTGAGAATTACATTTCCTGGCTTTAGCATTTGTGCTAATTTAAAATACAGCCAAGCTGTCTGTTATATGTACTTGGATGTTTTGAGCTGTTAAAAAATGACACTGCTTTAGGAGAAAATTGCTAGTGATCTCATGTCTAATGATCTGCGGCGGCGATGCACCACGTTTGCAACGCCAACACCCTCGCTAATCTGGGCAGAAAAGAGCCTGTTTTAGTAAAATGGTCAGTGTGAGGGAGGTGCAGGGTTCAAGCCAGAGGTAAAACGAGCAAGTCCTGAGGTTGTTTGGTGGCTCATCAGGATTAAAAATAATTTCCTCCGTTACTGCAAAGGCAAAAATTATAAAGGTGGGTCTGGATGGGAAAAGCGAGAACTGAGGCTGGAATAGCTCACCCTTCAACTTTTCAGATTATTGAAGGAAGGACCAGCAGAGAACGTGAATCTGAATTTTGGATTGTGTTTGTCATCCATTTGGATGATTATTTTATAAGCTAATGGCAGTTACTTCAAACACAATTGATTACAGTATGCTACATATTAAGGCACTTCAGCAAATCTTTATAGCCATACGTTCAATAAATAGAGTATCAGTTTACTTAAAGCGCTGAGAACTTTGTGGTCTCTTTATTAGGAGAAATCAAATAGCTCTGAGCCTGTTAAATCTTTCTTTCACTTAAATAACTGCTCTTGAGTGTATGTAATAAATAGAGACAAAGATGTCAAGAAGAAAAACATGGGGTGAAGTCATTAATTTAGTTTTAATCATGTAAGAGATATAAAGTCTGTAACAGAGACTTTACAGCCAAGCTTTGTTCTGAAACCATAGCTGTTAATGAAAATACTAAGTTGTTGTTTTACTTAAATGTGTTGAAGTTTGTTAGATTCATTGTTTCCTCTGGTGGGGAAATCTGCATTTTTCTTGGCCAAAATGCTATTTTTCTTGCAATAGCATGGTTAAAAAAAAAAGTCTGCTTCTCATTACAACATATAAACAGATTGGAAGAACTGTAAAGTAAGATAGTCTTTAAGTACATTAGGAAATAGAGAAATAACACTTCTGCTTGAATTTTATTAGGAGTTTGTGAATGTTTCAAGTGCATTTGTTTCAAAAGAAATTTGGTTTAGTGTTTAGAAAAAACGCATGTAATAATTTAAACAACTGGCATGATCTCTCGTGTCTTAAGAGGATGGTTCTTCATCTGAAAATAAATTCATTTTCATTTATTTGTCCACACAATTGATCTGTTAATTGCCAGAAACATGACTGGTAGGGAAGGCAGCTGGAAAGATACAACCTGATGGTTTGTTTCAGAAATGCTCTTTTGTTCTTATAATTCGATCACACAAAATGCTGCCTTTGGTGATGTTCATTTTGTTAGGCAGAGATACGTTGTGGGCAGAATCTCGATCCCTGAGATTGGTTACTTTGGAAAGAAAAAAGTACAAGGAGACATAAAAAAGATGCATGTAAGATGCAGGGGTATGTACCAGTAAGCAGGGCTGGTCTGTGGGAATGTTACTGCAGCTCCAGTGTGACAAGTTTCCCTGTGCAGGATGTCCAGGCTGTTTGCCAGAAGGTGCTGCTTCATATCCGCGATTCCTTCACCTGGAACCCTGCAAGTTATGTGGAAAGGGGAAAAAATACTGTAAAAGCAAAAATCCAAAAGCCTGTCAAAGAGCAAAAAGGGAAAATTATTTTGGTGGGTTTTTTTAAGTAAAACTTCCTTTGATTCATTTCCCTCCTTCCTCCTATTCTCTTCTTCTGCACCTCTTTCCTCTCGGTGAGTCAGCAATGTTCTTGTCCCCAGACTAAAAGAGGCAAATGTCATATTTGTGTCTATTTACATTCTTGTCTTAATGATAAAATAATTAGCTTAGGTGACTGCTACCCCCTCTGTCAATTTGGAAACAATATAAACCAAAAGAATGCTGCAGATATTCAGAGGCAAGATCTGTTTTGATGGAATGCTTTTAACTATTTGCTCTCCAGCTCCATAGGGAGCAACTGGCCACTAAAAAGAATACACTAGTCCTTTAAAATACCAAATCCAAGCTTATGCTGGAGATGATAATTAAGAGCAACTGAGAAACTGTTTTTTTCTTAATTTTCCTTACTTTCGGTCTGCTTTAAGTTCCTGACAAAGAACTTCTTTACAGTGAGGATGACAGAGCCCTGGAACAGGCTGCCCAGGGAGGCTGTGGAGTCTCCATCTCTGGAGATACTCAGGACACCCCTGGATGCAGCCCTGTGGATTGTGCTCCAAAGGATCCTGCTTTAGCAGGGGATTGGACTGGCTGATCTCTAGAAGCCCCTTCCCACCCTGACAATTCCGTGATTCTGTGATTTCCTGCACTTCTACAGAAGATGGTTGGATGGTGATGACAGGACATGCCAGACTCCAGCAGAAGTAATAATGGGAAAACCCAGACTGGAACAACAGCCTGACAAAGTTGTCTTGCTCTGGCTGACAAGCAGATACTTTAACCAGGAACATTATGCTATAATAACATTTGAGACTTAATTAATTTAGCCTGGGATCTGGGTTTTATTTTATAAACAGCAAACCCCTTCAAGTTAGGAAGTGCCTTTGATTTTCCCAATAAAAAGCTGAAGAAATAGGGAGAGTGTTTGAGCACAGCAACCCTACAGCAGAAAATACTCACCATGCAGAAGGGCTTTGCTTGTGTGGATTCAGTGAGGATGGAATGAGACAGGGAACATTTGCTGCTTGCTTGCTTTATTTTTGCATGGCTCTGCAGCCAGACTCACCGTGCTCGACCTCCTGTTCAAATGAGAGTCTAAGAATATTTCACCTGCAGCACAAGCCTGCTGAAAAGCACTGGTGTATTCTGGTAACATCTGCGTGGTCCTGACACAGCAGTGCTCTGAAGGCCTCCCACGAAGGCCTATGTTTGCCAAAACTGAGATGCAGGATAAGGTCAGCGAGGCGTTAATGCAGCTGAGACCACTGGCACCTCTGTGAGAAATAGCTGTGGGCGCTGACAACTTCACTCCGTGGTTGCAGGCCATTGTTTGCCTGCTGAAATATAATAAATGAGGGTTTGGAGGCAGGTCCCGTGGCCAAGAGGGTGGAAAAAAGGTTTTGATTTCCAGGGTCAGCTTGTTCCTCACCGAGCAGAGGTGGTTGGAGCACTTTGGAGATGGGAGAGTGGTTTAGGTTTTGATTTTTAAAATCAGAAGTAGCTCTAGGTTATTGGTTGGCAGCTGTGTTAGTTGAGGGCTTAGCTGGGAAAACTCTTCCAGGGCTTGGAGTTGCTTTATTTTTTCTCTTGTGTTCAATAAAGCTGGATATAAGGTGGGAAAGTAACTCACTTCTGCTGCCCCAGAGGGTGTTAGGATGCAAACTCCCTCCATTCCCACATGTATATAGCATAGCTCTGAATTTTATTTCCTGACCACCATCACCAGGGAAAGCCCAGCTTGCATCTGAAGTGGGAAAAGTGGGACAGGATCCACAGCCGTCTTGGATGGTAATTGCGGTGGGAGCTGGGGAGAGCAGGGGCCCCGGGGAGGGGCCAAAACATGAAGCGTAAAAAAAAAAAAAACACAACAACCCTGGCTAGGCACTGTCAGTCTTGCATTAACTAAACCTTGCCATTTTAAACCTAGTCTCAGCAGTCAGAGCATAGAAAAGCACAGGTATCCCCACCTCCTCCCGAGCCAGCCCTTTCTCCGCTTGGCACCGATGGTGACACTTCAAACATTGCCTCAGTCTGACGAAGGCATTTCTTGTTTTGCATCTTTTATTGAGCTGCTAGATAAATCAGATATTGCACATTTTGTGTAGTATTTACTCATTTAGCAGGTCTGCCAGGATTGCCTGCTTTTCTGATAAATTATCGGGAGCTTTGTAGGTGGGACCACTCTCTAAATCAATATGATGTGTATTTAATTGCAATATGTAAGACTTCTGATCTTCCTTTCTGCTTCCGACTGTATACACACCACGTCTTCATTACCAGGGCTTCATAAGCAATATTGGGAACACTTCCATCACTGGCCCGCTTCAGAAATGAAATAGGCACAAGAAATTACACAGAATCACCTCAAATAGGTCTGGGAATAAGACTGAGATGTGTAATGTGAAAAATGCAACCTTAAAGTCACTTTGCCATATTGCTTTCCGAAGGCACGTGCCAAATAATAACCTTGGCTGTGCTATTTATATCTGCAGCTCCACGACTGACCAGACTTGGCTATTGTAATACCTGGTCTCTCCTTCTGTCTCAAAAGCAGCTGCTGTAGTATACATTTTGCCCCCATCTCAGGAGGAGCCCTTAAAAAGATAATGTAGTTTTTTTATTTCCTGGGTTATTCCTGAGAGATGAGTGTAAGAGGCCGGCGTTTTCACATCCGAAGGCTCTTGGTGCAGTCCCTGCTAATGTCATAAGGAAGGAAAAATACAATGTGACTTTTTCTGAATGCATATGAACACGGTTGCTGAATAAAATAACATCACTCACCAGTAATGCATTTACATTATTCCAGTGCTCAACCTTTGGAGATTCAGTGCTCTGCGATTCCGTAGAGTTCCGCCAGATGTTGGTGACCATGAACCTGCTTTGCCACCTACACGGCTGATCCAGTCCTGCTGGGTGGTGCTGTTTTAATGCAGCAAAGGATGCAAATAAAATCCACACAGAGCCTGTAGAAGAAGGGAGGAAAGAAGTGTGCCCTCCATTCAGACTTTCAAGGCCAAAGCATTGTACCCCCCAGTGATGGCTGCTGTACCACTGAGATGATCGTGATGTTCTTACCCTCATCTGCTCCCTTCAGCAGCCTCCTTTCATCTTGTTTCAAGCAGTCCATTGCCATCCTTCCTGAAAATCCAGTTATTTATGAGTTCTGCAAGAGCCAGCCCATCTTTGTGTACAATACAGGATACAGACTAGCCTCAGCCATTTCAGAGAGTAAAGCAGAAACACAGTTTCTGCTGATGGTAAAACGCCTCCTGGGATCTACCTTTCAGGCTGGAGTAGGAAACCATTCAGAAATACCTCTGCAAGGGTTCTCTCTACTTCGTGATTAAAAGGGTACATAAAAGTTTTGGGTAGATGGAATGCTTCCTAAGTGCACTGGAATTTCTCCCTTAAAGATCAAATTTTGTTCAGTGACCTGAGCTGGGCCCTTCAAGTCTCGTCTTCAGGTACTTATGCTGCAGAAAAATTTTAATACAAGATCTTTGCTGTCACTTTTTTCCCGTTTTTGGTTTCTGTCCTATCCTTACTTCCCTCCTCTTCCCTGGTTGTAATACCATAGCTGTTGTCTTTGGGCAGAAAAAGAAATAAAAATCACATGCTAGCTATTTTTTTGCTTTCAAAGCCTCTTACACCTTGTCCTGCACTGAGGGTTTGGAGCTGCTCTGGTGTTAATTAGCCATTGTATGGTTTTATTATGTTCCTTTATACTGAAACAGTTTTTGTCTCATGTAAGGCAAGTATTGTGAGGAAATGCAAGTGATGAGCATCATGTAGTACTCATAAGGGTGCAGCTGGGGGGGCAGAAGAGAGGGCAGCTGTTGGAAAAGGGCTGTGGCTGGAACAGGAGGTGGTGCAGCAGAAGGGGCAAAGGAGAGATGAATTCAACTTTTTTTTTTCTTCTTTTTAATTTGAGAGTTGTGGAAGGAGGGTACAAAGTGTACAAAGAGAAGTGAAGTGTAAAGGCAAGCACAGAGGAGAAGGGAGGGATGGGAGGACATGAGGACATCAGAGCTGCAGGGGCAAGACAGGGCATTCCCAGTAATGGAAACCCCAAGTGTCCATCTCTGGGTAGTTGGGTTCTTCACAGGAATGAAGAGTTTGTTTTAACTCTGCTATTACTAAAGCAAGTGGCAGAGTTCCTTGTACTTACTTAGTACCTAACTAGGCCAGAGTTTCACAGGTCCTGCCATGGCAGCATCGTGGAGTAAAATCTTCCCCATTCATTTGTCTTCAGTATTTGCCACCCATGCCTTCTGGTTTTTGTATATATGAACATACATATATATAATTTTGATTTTTAAAGTCTTGCTTTCTAGCCAAGGAATGTTTCCAGTGAAATGTGTATCATTTTTACTGGGTCCATTACCTAAGAGTGCTGCAAAATGTGATGCTGGAGTGAGTCAGGTTGTGATAAATCTAGAATTGTATAGCAACAGGGAACAAACTGTACCCCTTTGCTGTTTGGTTCAGATCTCCAAACATATGTTTTTCTCTTAAAAGAATCAAGTCTTTTGTATGGAAAATAGGTCTTTTATTATATGCAGGATACCAGTGTTAGCCAGTCACCCCAGAATTCCATCCTGGATTGTTGTAGAGACAAAGTGCTACATTTTTATATTGTTATGTTCTATATGTTTGGGGTTTTTTTAATTTAATGATTTCTTGGAAGGGCTGGGAGAGAAGTTTGCCTGCCCCAAGGCTTACTGAGGCAACGGGATGAGCTGTACACAGCTGCAAAGGTTCTGCAGGTGGGGAAGGATCTAACATCTCCAGAGAAGGATGGGGGAGAGGAGCTCTGAGCCTTTTTACCATCTCTCAGCCTCCCAGCCAGTGCACAGTTCTGTTCTCCTGCATTTAACACATGTACCATACTTGTTTACAGTAGCTCATCGAGCTAGAAGGAGAAATTGTTTTGCTGCGATAAGCAGTAATTATAGAAACCACCTTCAAGTAAATTGTTAAAAAGCCATTCAGTTGTATGGCACATTTCCCTATTTGTATGCATTTCACTTTTCACTTGTCTCAAAAAAAAAAAAAAAAAAATTTGATTCCAACTCCTCAATTTAAAAAAAAAAAAAAAATGAACACAAAAAACCCAACAAAAAATAAAGTAAAAGGAGAGAGCTGTCACTGGAGCTTGAAACTTAATTTGGTTTTCTTGATTTGAGTTCTGATAAATCAGAAGTTTAAGGTGGGATCTTGAGCTGCTGTGTCCTAGTGAAGTCTGTAGTAGTTCAAGGCCTCCAGCTCTTGCCCCATCTGTAACTTCCCAGCAACAGGCCACTCTCAAAAAAACCCAAAAGCCACACACAAAAAAAAAGCAAAATTTGGCATTGAAACAGGAAATATGTGAACCTGTCACAGTAAGCAGTCTCAAAGGGCAAGCTGCTTTGCAGGAGCTAATTAACCTTAGGAAATAATTACACAAATATGCAAATGTTGTTTAGATAATTCCATGTGTTATCAACTCAGGTAGTCCATCATAACTTCAGACCTTGCAATGTCTAGGTGTTAGAATCTGGCATAGTTGATAAGGCTTCGGCTGCTGCATCACTTCAGCTTGGTATTTAACAATTAATGACTGTGATATTACATTAGTAAATCCAACCTGTTTTTTGAATGCAACAGAACGCAACACCGTATTCTCTGTGTGCACCCTGCTTATCTGCAAATTCCTAATGGCTCCAAACATTAAAATGTTATACACCTTTCAACTCTCATCACTGGCAATCCTGGGGAAAATGGCAGACCAAAATCTGTGTTCTCTTCCTCTGCTTTGTCACACAATGGATGGCCGGAGAATTTTCCCACAGTCGTTTTGAGTTTTCAGGCACTTAGAGCTATTGCAGAGGGGATTTTAAATCTGCAAGCCAGTTTTCCCAAAGCAAAACCTCTTTTTGAATCAAGGTGAGGAGCAGTGTTTTATGCAAGTGTGTTTCTGTTAGCACTGCATAGACCCCAGACAACAAAGTCATGGGCTGCCATTCTTAGAATCATCTAATCATTTCAGCTGGAAAAGAGCTTTAAGATCAACAAGTCCTCCCGTTAACCCAGCCCTGCCAAGGCCACCACTGCCCCATGTCCCTCAGCACCATCTCCAGGGCTTGGAAACCCCCCCAGGGATGGGGACTCCCCTGCCCTGGGCAGCCTGGGCCAGGGCCTGACAACCCTTGCCAGGGAGAAACTGTTCCCAAGATCCAATCTAAGCCTCCCGTGGCACAACTTGAGGCCTTTCCCTCCTGTCCCATCACTTGTTTTTGGGGAGCAGAGCCCGACCCCCCTGGCTGCAACCTTCTCTCAGGCAGCTGCAGAGCCAGCAGGTCTCCCCTCAGCCTACTTGGCTCCAGGATCAACACCCCCAGCTCCCTCAGCTGCTCCTGCTCAGACTTGTGCTCCAGCCCCTTCCCCAGCTCCCTTGCTCTTCTTGGTGTGAGGTCCCCCCGTGCTCCAGCCCAGCAGGACATCTGTAACCCATGCCAGGACCTGAGTCAAGTCCAAGCAGATCAGAGAGCCTCTTTCCTACCAGAAGCTGTTGCTTCAAGCAGCTGAAGGAAGGGTTCTGGCCCTGGGATATTAAATGGCTTCAACTATATGAGAAACATGAATTTATTAATCATTGCAATATAATTTTCATTGACTGTACAATGAAACTCTTTGATTAAAGTTTTGATACTGAAATTAACAGCTCCATATCAACTGTATCTTTAACATTTTTTGAGCAATTGCTATTTTGGTTTTAAAAGCGAGGCATTTTTAATGTGTAATTAAGGGACAACCTAAGAGACTTACTATTTTAAAAATAGTAAGTTCATTGCATTTAGCTGCAATGAGAAGAAGGAAAGCAACAGCTGCCTAATATTGTCACCTTTCCTACCGAAACTGCAGCATCCAGCCTCATAATCTGACCCAGGCCAGCCAGAAGAGGTTAATCCCGGGGTCCTCCTGGACCCAGAGTCCTAAGAAGAACTCCTACAGCCTGATATTTCTTGTATGGACACAGCACCCGTTCATTCTCTGTCCAAGGTGTTTAAAATACAGTTTATTACGAGAGGAAAAAATAAGCAGATGCTCTGAGGAGAGAGCTTTTCTTCCAAGCACACACGACTCCTCCAAACTTGTTCTCTCACATACATGCTGTTCTTACCCTGTTTAGGGTTTAGCAGAGTATGTGCAACAGAGCAGTTTATCCTGACATTTTATGGCTTTTTTTTTTTTCCATCAGTAACAAAGGAAACTGTGGTTACAGTCTATATCTAACTCGTTCTAGCTCATTTCTTTCTGCTTTTATAAAATCCTATTGAGTCTTTGTACCAGACTGTGAAGCTGTGCAGTTAATGATTTGGTTTACTGGACCACTGGTTATGCTTTAATTGGTGGAAGGTTTTCCAGGCCAAGTATTTGAATCCTTCAGAAGCTTCTTGCTGCTGTCTTGTGTCTTAAGTCTTGTGGAAATTCTAAAATTGTGTGCTTTTCTCAGCAGTGTGTAGAATAATAAATACAAAATACCTGAAAATGCAATATTAACCAGAAACAACCTCTTCTTTTTGTAAGAGTGTTAAAGCAGGGCTGCATACCTGTACAAAATTGATGTTATGAGAATTAATAGCAACATTATTTAAAAAAAAAAAAAATCTTGCATATTTGACTAAGATAAATATTTTAGATAAACTAGTCATTTTAAAACTCGCAGTGCTTTAATGGGCCTTTTCCATACATATAGTATGAGTACATTCCCTTTCCATAGAAAAACTCCAGTTGAAGTTGTCCTTCAGCTTTATCTTAATAACTGGTCTGTCAATCACGTTTTCTTTATGAAATTTCTTCATAAAAACATCCTTCTCTCCTCATGAAGGGAGGAGTCTTTACCTCCTCTACCTATCTCTGCAATGAAATTTCAAAACAGGCTTGAAAGAATATAAGCTCTTTCTCATGCTGAGGTGGTTTACAATAGTTGATACATAATTAGTTAAAACTATGTTCTGTCATAGTCAAGCAAGAGCAGAATCTGTCCAAGATAAAGAATACCTTCAATGCTTTTTGGCAAATTAGATAAATATGTTTTAATCGCTGTTACGTTAGAGAAAAAACAATTTAAAAGCAGGTAATTGTTTTAAAAGCTTTGGGTCCAGATCCATAAAGATTTGTAGCCATCTCACTCTTATTTAGGAAACCGAAGTAGAACAGAAGTAAAAGCCTAAATCCTCCACTTTAGTTGTCTGTCTTCACATTCATTTTAGACACTCTTAAGAGTTTAAAATTCTCAAAACCTTCTTTCAGAAAGAGAGTAACACGTAAAACACTTCAATATTCTTGACAAAGTTACAGTAACTCACATGCTGTAATTAGCCCTTTCTGATTGCCAGTGGCTTTTGCTGGTTTGTGCTTTATTTTCCCCAAGGAACTGAGGTTTTTGTTGTCTGCACCTGAGTTACCTAGGGCTATGAAGTTGTTGCAGCAGAGCAAAGGGGAAAGAGGTGCAGATTTTGAGAAATGTCATGACCTTGACTGATCAGCTCTTTCTGGCACAGAAGAGCCTGGAAAGAGCCTGCAGTATTGTGCTAGAGGTGTGAAATCCTGATGGGGCAGGGGAGCTGGCAGAGCATCCTGCTCTTGTCACCTGAGACTAGACAGATTTGTACTTATGACACGGGCAACCTGAGAAGTAAGTATAATATAGATGGCTACAAGGCTTTCTGAGAGCCTGATGTTTGAGGAGAGTGTACTAAAATCAGTGTAAATCATCCCAATGCCTTACATTGACTGGCATGCACAAGTTCTGGTTCAGTAATAAATCATGCCTCTAGCTGCCACAGACTCCAAAGTAATGACCAATGTGTAAGCAGTCCAGGGATGTTTTATCTGTGCTGTACCTCATAGTCTGCAGTTGTGAAAAGCAGCATTTAAAAAAGGAGTTGCAAATACCATAATTTTAATCTCTGGCAGAGTTCCGTTGGCCCGTAATACGAAAAAATTGCAGAGGCTTGAAATTATATTTACATTGTTCCTACTTGTTTTTATTTGTTTTATCAGACTGAGGCTTAAATACTTTAAACAAACCATCAGTGAGCAAACGTTTGACAAAGAGTTGTCAAAAGAATGAAAATCAGAGCAGTGGCTCATAATTTCTTTGAATGCCTCTGTTTAGCTGAATTGCCATCATGGTATTTAGACAAAATTTTGCAGATGCATAATTTTTGTTGTATTTATTAAAATAAGTAACAATGAAGCAACATTTTTATTGCCTTTCAATTGCAATCTTAAATTTCTTTTATTTAGACAAATGAATCTGTTCTCTTTTTTTGACACTAGAGTATATTCATTTGAGGTTTGTTTTAGCAACACATTTTAACATATAGGAACATGTTGCTTTTAGACGGAATTGCCAGTTTTTAAAAGGTAATTGTCACAAACATAATTTCTTTCTGCAGGATAATGGATCTCCTGAAGAACATGCAATTTATGTTTGGGACCATTTTATTTCCCAGTCAGCTGCAGAGAACGTGTTTTTTGTTGCTCACAGTTATGGTGGACTTGCCTTTGTAGAGTTGGTAAGTGTGACTTCTCCCTTGCCTTCTTTCCTGAAGCCTTTCACAGATTTTCTGAATTCCTTGTGAACACCTTATTGAGAGCAGCAGTTTGGGAACAACTTTGAACCAGTGGTCAGATACAGATCTGGGAGGTTTTCTTTGCAACTGGAAGGTCACAACATTTTTCTCTGGTTTCCAGGTAGACAAATAAACAAATAAGAAGTATTAAATTGAAGTCACCATTAAAAAATGCACCTTCTTGGAGGTAGATTGGAAATGAACATGAGGAGAATTTGGGGGGTTTTACCTGTTTTTTCTCCAGAAAGGTCTGCAGAAGTTGCTATAATTCTGTGATTCTATGGAAGACCTTTTTTGTTGCCATTTGTTAGGCTCTGGACAAGCCCTGCAGTGATTTAAGATGGGAGGAACTCAGTGTAAAGCTGCCCTCCTCCTGATTCTGGGAGTGCCAAAAATGCATTTTTTTTCAATCTTTCATCTTTTTCTTTAGAAGGCAAATTTGTTCACCCCATCTGGTATATGAAGAAGTTGCCCATTGGACTTGCATACCACTCTTGGAACCACTATATTGAACTCTTCTGTGCCACTAGAGGAGTATAGCTATAGTCTTCTCTCTTAACTGTGAAATGCTAATGTAATCAGAACATAAATAAACTAAAAAATAAAATAGCCTCATTTATTGTGGAAATGTAAATTGCAGATCAGTTTTGTAGACACAGGAATCAGCAGACATGTATGTACAACTTTTGTCTGTAGCACTTCAGTCTTAACTGAAAGTAAGTAAAAGTGGTTCCTGCCTGAAAATCAGATAAATGCACAAGTGTTTTGATTTTAATCTTGTGCTGCTCCAAGTAGCAAGAAGAATCCAGAGCAGAACCACTTACATTCTTTTAAGAACTAAGGATTTTCCTTAACCTTTTTCATTTCTAGAAATTAAGGCCATTTTGATTTTCCCTCTCATTCCTGAAGTCTTTAGAATATGTATGACGTGTACACATTTCTGACTTGAGAACAGTTGGGCTGATTATTTTCTACAGGTGTTGTATTACCAAGTCAGTGAATAGTCTCAAAACTAAATTTTTAGATACCAAGTTAGTGAAGGTGAATAATTCCTTCTATAACCACAACTTTGAACAAGAAACAGGTCGTGTGCCTGTTGCTCCTTGGATGCAAGGAAGGGAAGGGAGCATCTCTTCTGTGTTCGCTTTACTGCCTGGTGGTTTTCAGCTGCCCCATTTTCCAGCCCAGGTTATTCTGCTGTTCCTTGTCTATCCAAAGTGAAGTGTTGGCAGAATTTCTGTACGTTTTGTAAAGCCACACTGTTTGGATTGCCAAACACCTACAGATACGTATGCTTAGCAGAGGGCAGGAATAAAAATCAACTGGAGACCTTTCTCAGTGTTTCCGAAACAAAGTGCTTTATCTGAAGGAGGCTTGGAGAGTTTTTCCATCACATTTCCTCAATGTTTTGAGGTGGCATGGGTAACAGATGACCAACGTGTCATTCCCATTTTGCCTGTTTCTCTTGTCACACTGGTGGATATTTCTTCACTTTTGTTCTAGTTTAATACGAAGCACACAGATGTTTCAGAACAAGACTTGACTTCTGACCTTGGGGCTTCCAGGGTCAGGGTGCTCAGGGCCTGTGAAATTATCACAAGCTGAGCTAAAGTTTTTATCCATCACAGGAAGCAACCAGTAAGTAAGAAGTTAAAAAGGATCTTTGTCAGAGAGACAAGATGGTCTCAGTGAGGGTCAACTTCTGTAGTCTGCTGTCTCGGCAGGAGATGCATGCCTGAGAGGAAGAGTATAATATATAACCATTGGCACATTACATATCTGTCATGCAAAACTGGACCTGAGAAGTGTATTTAATGTAGCCCAATTGTTTTTTAGAAAATCAAAGGGTATTAACACCTGGTTTTGGTGGAGGTGGTTTGATATCTGAGCTCCACTGAAGCAGCTTAATTAGATATTACACACAGTGAAGCAGATATTATTGAAATAAACCCTATAACTATTTTATCACATTATTAATTTGTAAGATTTTATTTTGTTATGATCTCCTTTCTCTTCAACTTTATATCCATATGGCACTTAGTAATTGCAAAGAGCTCAAAAAAAAAGAAGTGGAGCAGCTGATGGGCAATTACTGTCTTATGACAAATACATTTGATGGCTTCACTTTCTTTCCTGCTTTGTGTGGGGGAGATGATGAGGGTGATAGAGCAGCTACACCATATAGCAACTGTACCACCTCTACACTTGCTGTGCAAGAATTTTGGGTCAATTTCTTCATAAAATTTTAGGTTATAGTAGTTATGGAGACCTGTTGCACAGCTGCTCCTTCTGCATCTGTGCCTCCTGCAGGAGAGCGGTGTGAAGCATCTGGCTTTCATTTGGAGTGAAGGTTTCTGCCTGGGCCGTCTGCATTTTATTGTGCCTGCAGGGAAGAAGAAAACAGGCAAAAAAAAAAGTCCAAAAACATTTGTGTTTTCAATGAATGTCTTTTAAACTCAGTCTGCATGTTCAGAGCTGTGAGGTCTGTCCCCATGGTTTGCAGTCATTTGGTCACAGAGATCCCGAGCTCATCACTTTGTCATGGTGCAAAGCTCTTGGTGGAAACCTGATCCTCTGGCATGAATCAAGGAATCCCAAAGAAACCTGATATTAAGCAAAGACTCATTTGTGGTTGTTGGTACCATCATCTGGGAAGAGTTAACTGCTCTCCTGGAGCAGCACGGGGAAGTGGACACACATCCAGGTGCCCCTTTGTGTGCAGCTGCTAAAGGAGCTGGTGCAGGAGCAGCAGCTCTGCTGGGTTCTGAAGTCCAGCACTGGGAGGTGGGCATGCAAGTTTTTGGGAAACTCAAAGTGAAAAGAGAGCAAATACAACCATCACACATGAAATTGGTATACAAGGAGGAGCATTTTTGTTTACAAGCCTTTGGTGGCCAGACCTGGTGGTTTTCATTCTAAAATTTCATCTTGCTGTAAAAATCAGGCTGTGGTTTGGAAGTCCTTCGTTAAACAAACCAGTTTTCATGCCACAGCATCTAACATTTTTATTGGTCTTTGCAGCTTTTTAATCTACATTTTTGCATGTCTGTGATTGCGAGATGTTAAGAAAAACAGGGTGAGCCTGTAATACCATGCTTGAATGCACAGAAACTTGTTACCTAGTTCCTGCAATGTAGGCACACAATTTATGCACCTTGCTGGGTCATAGATTACTAGGGGAATAATTGGAAGTGATTGAATGTGTGTGGGAAGTAAAGTTCCACCAATAAATGTAATTAGTTGCATTGTTTATAGCTTGAATTACAAATGCTAATCATAAACCATATGCTGAAATGTGCCTTAATATTTAGTAATTAAAACTTCAGAAAATTGTGGTTTGAAATTAAATGTGCGACTAATAGTATCTACAGGTAAATTACTTTTTGAATACACAGCACTAAAAATAGTTGTTGGGTCACTGTGTTCTGCTAATCACTGATTTTTTAAAAACTCGAGCCATGATTCATGAACACATCTCAGCTTCATACTTCTGTTATCCCCTACACAGTGTAGTCGGGGATTTATTTTCAGAAGCATCTTTCTGTAGTTGATGGTAAATTGTGGAACTTTCCCAACTCCTAGCTTATAATAATTTTATGAAATTTAACAGAAAGTGAGAATTTCAAGTTGATGGAATCAATTTTATATTTAGTTTACAGAAAATAAGTTTCTGGTACAACGCCTCCTTTGAGTTTTTCTGCCAGATTTTGTGGGTTTACAATTATTTTGCTTCTAAAATAATGTTTTTCCCTTGTTGTTGCCTGGATGAAAGACCCTGACAGGAGAAGAGATGTATCATGCCCCTGTGCCTACCTGAGTGCTGTGGCCACCCCCTGCAGATGTAATTACAGCATCAGGGCCAGGCTGCACGAAGAGGGGACAAAAAGGGTGGTCCTAGGATGCTGGGTGATATGTAAAACCAACCATGTCCATCACTGTGAAAAACACATGTGACAACTACTCATTTCGGAATCACAAGAAGAATTGTTAAATCTAAGCTTTCAACATTGTCAATTAGGTATGCAGTATCCTGAGATTTAAAAAAAAAAAAAGAAAAAAGAAAAAAGGTTTTTCTGGAAGACTTTTTGCCTCCTGTATTCCTGAGATCTTAGGCTTTGCATTTTCAAGGGTTTCCTCAGAACCTTATAAAGCAGAAGTGCGGTTTTAATTTTTGTTAAGTAATATCTTCAAGAAAGCAAACAAACAAACAAAAATTAAAACCAACCACCAAATATAATGGGAATCATGACAAAATTGTGATAATCTGTGGTGGTATCTCCAGCTTACAGCATTCATACTGCTGTAAAAATACAAAGCACACAGGGGAATGTAATACAGTTAAATTAGGAGAAGGAAAGTAGGTTCATTGTCTTTGAGCAGACGAGAAACTATTCATTATGGTCTATGTTGGCTAAATTGCTGGGTGTGCATATTGACAATTTGCACAACTGTGTTGATAAAAGAGTGTATGTATATTTTTAGGCAGCTTTTTTAAAATGAGAGCCCTTAAAGCACACTGTAAAAAATTACTGTATCCACTGTAGAGTCCTAATTCCATCAAAATCAGCCAATTTGTCCATTTGAAACAATTTTAGGTCCATCATTTTATTATATGCTCTACAATAGGCTGCCACTTCATTTTGTTGTATTGTGCTGGGTAGGGTGAAGACCTGACCCTGGCTGGAGCTGATGGGTGCTGTAATGATAACGATGATGAACATTCACCTGCTGAGCTACCTGAGGGTCTCTGAGGCTGCCTCAGTATTCTGACACAGGCAAAAGCCTTAATGACTGGGCTGTGAACCTCTCATTAGCTTGTCATTAATTTAATTTCCTGAAATTTCAGATTGGATGGTTTGTTATATTTGCCTTTTTATTTTTGTATGCCTTAAATAACTACATCTATCACCTTACATTTAGTTTGGCTCAAGAATTGATGAGCACAGAGTGGGTTCTGTGTATATGCAACTCTTAATTCCCCTGGCTGACATATTAAATTGAAATGCATCTACTGATGTGTGACAGCAATAACACGAGGTCTGTGGTGGTTGTAGGAGGCATGGGAGAGTGCTGGAAGCAGAGAACTGAGCAACAAAAGACGTCAATGACCAAGATCCATATTGGGAAGGAATAAAGCAAAATACCACTGTGTTTCAAGGCTTTGTGGCCAATACACTTTAAAAAGAGGACATTCTTTACACGTTAAATGTCAGTTGGGAGAGCAGTGTGGCATACTGTCTTTTAGGTTTATGGGTACTTGGGTTATATGTCCCATTGTTGGACAAATCATCTCACCCTCCTCTACCTGTTCTAGGTCTCACATAAGCTCTTTTGGGTCAGGTCTGACTTGGGTAGGGACACTCAGAAAAATAAGTCTGAAAGTAAAAGTATAATCTTATGCTTCACTGTGCTTCTTGGAAAAATGCTTGTTCATCTGGAAAAGGTCAAATGAGAAATGAGAGTGGACAAGAGGAGCTAATGGAGAAACAGCAGTTGTTTGTGTAAAACGGGCTGGACAGGAGTAGGGTCACCAGCCTTGAGGCAAATTCTTTTTGGTATTCCTGTTTCTAACATGAGCACACAAAGTAAGTATGTGCTAATGAAATTGGCTCCTGGCATAAAGTGTTGAAGTCCCCACTGGTATTCAGAAGCAGAATTTCTGCAGTAATAGAAATTACTTCAGGACACTTACTAGTTGTCTTCCTTTGTGTAAGAGAAGTGATCTCATCATCAGGGAGCAGCAGGGATGGAGCAGCCCTTGGACATGGGGTTTCATTGGTGATGGATGTAAGTGAATGACCTGATCATGCAGTAAGAGCCAAGTGTGATCCTGTGATTTGTTCACTCTTTCTGTCCCAGGAAGGGAAATGTCAATGCTGGCCAGGGTGATGGTGAGATTAATCTTAGATAATTTGGGACATTCAGATTAACTCAGTCCAGAAGAGGTGTGCAGAAGAGGCGTCACAGCATGGAGAGCATATTTTACTGGAAATGACAAAGGATACACAGATGTGCTGTGATGTGGTGCCACATGAAGATGTCCTACTGTTAGCACCAGAATCAATACAGCCACAGGAACAGCACACACACCCTTAACAATCTTAATAAGAGCTGGGTAATCTGCTAATGCTCTTACATTACCTTTGGTGTCTATTGAAGAAAAAAAAGGTGCAGTGTCTATTCTGTGTGTGCTGCAGAGCAGAGTTTAAAAAGTGTGGTTTGTTCATCCTGGTGAAGGAAAGCTTAGAGGGATTGGTAGCAAACTCTGCAAACACATCAGGAGAGTAAACAGCAGGGAGGGAGAGCCATGTAAGCCAAATAACAATGTTGGTACAGGAACAAATGGATTAAAACTGGTCATGAATACATTCAGGGTGGAATTAGGTTTCTCACCATTGGATGAGGAAGGCCCGTTTGGGAACAAGAGGACTGGGGCAAAGCTGCTACCCAGCGTGACCCACACATGACAAGGAGTTGTGTGAATGACTGGCTGGGACCATTGGTTCTTGGTAGGAACCAGGAGCCCATGTTCCTGTGAGAGACAGCGTGTGCAGCTGCATGTTTCCAACCATGAACAATTGGACCCAGTTTGGATTATTTTTTCTGCAGTCAACACCTCTCCTGACTCCACTGGAAGTGCCGACTTTGAACCAAAACCAGGTCAAGCCCCCATACAGCAATGTTTGCAAACAAACATTTTCCCCTTTGACTTGTTTTTGGAAGTCGTGAACTCATTTTTGCTGATGCTTTCTGGAATGCAAAAGCTTCAGCTTGTGATAGAAAGCAACAGGGATTGCAGATCCCATGGTGAGAGGTTGCAGCAGTGAGGAAATTTAATGATGGATTGAGCAAAATAGAATGAAGTGTCTTAATATGTGTCACTGCCTGCTGTAGTGGGAGCAACCTCTTGATCACATTTGCTTATTACTGATATATACATGCAAAAAGTGAGTGAATATGTATGTCTGTGTGTAATCATATGTATGCTTACATCCATAGTTCCCATTTTAACACAGAACAGATAAACATTTTAGGCAACTCTCAGCCTAAATAAATAACCTGACAAGTGCTATTATTTGCTGTTATTATGGCACTTGCACCCCGGAAAGCCAACTGGGTCCTGGGCTGTATTCCCAGCAGCATGACCAGCAGATCAAGGGGGAAGATTGTCCCCCTGTACTCTGCTCTCGTGAGACCCCACCTGGAGTACTGTCTCCAGGTCTGGAGCCCCCAGCATAAGAAGGACATGGAGCTTCTGGAAAGTCCAGAGGAAGCCGTGAAGATGATCTGAGAGCTGGAGCAGCTCTGCTCTGGAGACAGGCTGGGAGAGTTGGAGTGTTCAGCCTGGAGAAGAGAAGGCTCCAGGGAGACATTAGGGGCTCCAGGAAAGCTGGGAGGGACTTGGGACAAGGGCAGGGAGGGACAGGATGAGGGGGATGGTTTTAAACTGAAAGAGGGCAGATTTAGGTTGGACGTAAGGAAGGAATTCTTTAGTGTGAAGGTGATGAGACCCTGGCCCAGGTTGCCCAGGGAAGCTGCGGCTGCCCCATCCCTGGCAGTGTTGAAGGGCAGGTTGGATGGGGCTTGGAGCAGCCTGGAATGGTGGGAGGTGTCTCTGCCCGTGCAGGGGTGGGACTGGATGGTCTTTAAGGTGCCTTCCAACACAAACCATCCTGTGATTCTACGAAGATCCATTTGCAGAGCTGTAGCCATCCCATAGAAGCTCTTTGTCCTGAAGAGCTTGCAGTCTGGAAGGATGGTCTAGCAGGAGGAGATAGAGGAATGATGGACAATTACCAGCAATTCAGAGCACCACAGCTGCATGTCCTTTTCCATTTTCTTGGTGTTTCAGTTCAAATGCCCTTCCTCCATTCATCCCCAGCCCTCTCAGCCTGGCTGCTGGATAAGAGAAGAGGGTGGCTGCAATGAAAGCCCGAGCATTGGCTGCTTACAGAACATGCTCATGTTTTGGATATAGATCCCTGTTTGTTACCTTGCTCTAGGTAACTTGCTCAGCCTCATTGCATGTTGCTTCCTCTTAATCATTTGCTAATGTAGTATCTCATGTTTCATTTGGCTCAGTCCGTGGTCTGAGGCCAGCTCTACTTACACCCCTTCCCTACTTCTCCCAGCAGGAGAAGTCAGTGTTTCATGGACTGATACACCAAGTACTAACTGCCAGCACCACCCCTCATTTACTTTACATCTCACTGGACCATTCATACTAATTTGTCAGTTTGACACCAAAGTTGGAATGCTAATAATAAAATCAACAATGAACTGGAGATTTGTAAAAGTTAGGTGTACTTGGGAATCCAGTTGCTTGGAAATACGTTTGTATCCTGTGGGATTTGGAGGTAAAAGAAAGAGAGATCTCCCTTCTCTTTGCAGAGACTTTTCTAGAGTTTTGTCGTCTCACTAGTGGTATATTTTTATAGTTTCTTTGCATTGTTTTAAATTCTGTGCACTGCACAGTGAACATTTATTTTTAGGTTTAGGTATGAGGAGCTTTCTGATCTTTGGCAATTTTTCTCGTAACTCCATCCCCTTGTTCTCTTGTTACTCAACTATATATAACTAAGTCTTTTTTTTTTTTTTTTTCCCCCCCTTTTGTGTTCCTGTCTGAATTCAGTACTACTAGTCAACAGTTCTTGGGTAGTATGCTGAGAACTGAACTCCATATTCTAAGTGCAGTTACTATAGTTAGCTCAAGGTGAACTTCAGCGTCTTTGTTCGACTGTGCAACATTTTGCTCAATGCAGCCAAAACGGTACGAGGGTTGTTTTGTTTTGTTTTTTTCCAAAAGTTTCTTTGAATTTGGGACCTACTCATGTTCATGCATCCCTCAGAATATTTTAGGTTTCTCAGTTTCCCTTTCCCCATTGGTAGTGAATGTAGTAGTTAATTTTCTAAACACACCCCCACGCCCAAATGATATTATTTCACATTGTTCCAAATTAAATCTAGCTGTGTTGTGGCCCTTGTTGTGCAGGATGACAAACTGGATTGTCATAACAGTCCCTTTTGTACTACAGGTCTATGAATCTTAGAAGCTCATTTTGTATTTCTTTCATGCCTTACTTCTCTTGGCAGTTTTTACTACTTTAATGTCACCTGCAAATTTAATTAATTCCAGATCATTAATGAAGATGTTAAATAAAACCGTATTTGGCATCTATCCCTATATCTGACGAGAAACTTCCTTCTGGCTCAATAAATTCCTTTGTATTAGTGTCCTTTCCTGCATTGTTTTGACTGTTTTAAATTCTGCGAGACAGTGTACTTATCAGTCAGTTTATTTTTCATTTCAAATTCTAGCTTTGAAAGGAAAAAGAAAAAATATTTAAAAAAATAATCCTGAGCACAGGGCCTGTGTTCAAAGAACACGTCGCTCATCCTTTCAGTTGTGCAGATAAACTTCAGCCCTTGAGCCTATCAAAGCTGACGGGACAATGTCTGTAAAACCATCTCCTTAAAATGTGTGAAGTACACAGATGATCCCAACAGCTAACTCCAGGATACAGGACAACTGGTTTTCCTTTGTTTCTTGCCTAGTTATTAATTTCCTCACTCATTCGCCCAAACTTCCCAAAAGTCACCAGTTGTCACCTCTAGGTGTGCACCTCCATAGAGGTGTTTTCTCTCTGAACCATCTCAGACTCACCAGAGCTCTTCCTGACACTGGGGAAATCCAACAATGGAAACAGGAGACAAGTCTGTCCTGAACCTGCAAGAACCTGCCATTGCACCTCTTTGCCTTCTCTCCATTCCTCTGATGTAAACTGTTTCAGTCCCCTTCTTTGTGGCTCTCCAAGTTAATTCCTGAGATGCTGGTACACATGCTATCCTGTCCCAAGTCCTGATGCATAAATAAGTCCCATCTCCTGTTTTCCTGAACAGATTTAACAGCTCATCACTCCATTCAGGTTGATCTTCAGACTTCACCTTCTTCATCCTGTAAGATCTTTTACAAAGGCACATCTTCCTTTTTCCCTTTATTTAATCCACCTGTTTCTGGGCACTGACAGTTGGTGCATCTTTTTGCTGCGTTACACACCCTTTAGTTTTCCTCATCCTCTGCAGATCCCTCTTTCCTGGCAGTGGAAAATGGGATTTTTAGCATTTACCTTATGCAGATGTGGTCATTGCATCCAGAACTGGCCATGACTGGAGGTTCAGACTACATGAGTGCTATTGTTTGTTGGGGTTTATTTTCTCAGTGGGTAAAATGTGAAAAATATTGGCATTTCATTTAGTTTTCTGTGTTCTTACTTATCTCTCTAGGTTGATTTGGAAAGCATCTTAATACTTAAGATTTTACGACATATAACATCATCACAGTGTAAAGGGATTTTATTGTATATGAACACTAATAAGGAAGAAAAGTAGGAGGTTTGGATTTGCTTATATAATGAAAGAAGTGGGAAAATAACACCTATTACTCCCTGACAGGTTTTGTGGTGTATTTAGTTTATTTTATCTGAAATATTAAGCTGCTTTAAATGATGGTGGTTTGGATTGTTGTTTTTTTTCATGGAAAAAACATTTTGAAAAGGAAGTTGTCTCACTGTTATTTCATACTTTTTCCCATTTCTGTGACATAATCTTGTGCCGAGAAGGCTACACAAGTTTATTGTGTTATTGTTAATTTAAATCTTAATCATGGTGAAAACTATATGTATGCCTTTTGTGTGGAACAGTAGAGACTTTATAAGACTTTAAGACCTTGGTTTAGTGGATCAACCAGGGGAACTGCAAGTTAATAATATATTAGGCATTGCAAATCCAAGTGGAGTAAAAGGAGCCCAAAAATAGTCTGGTGAAGGGAGCTCTAAAACTGTGGTACTATGAGAAGCAGCTGGAATTTGCATTTTATCCTAGAACTTCCCTTTCTTTAATCTACTGAAGATGTGTTACATAGCTCTTTCAGTATATTAGTGAAGTATTTTAATATTAATAATAGCACAAGTACCAGTGTTTAAATGTTAAAATAATCCTATTTAAGGGCTTTGCGTGAATGTGATATGAAGTAAAAATATGTAAGTAGATTTTGCACATATATTCATTGAGAAAATTGTGGTTTTAGCACTGCAGAACTGAACTGGGATTTTAATGCAACGTGTCAAAATGCAGGAATAAAATTTCTTCATAAACAAATGAAAAATAAATAGTTTAATTAGTTATTTTTCTGTCTTCTCCATTTTCCAAGACAAATTAAATGTAATAGTGACATCCAGTATCCTGCAGTATCAAGATACAAAGTGCATGAGGCTTTTACAAGCTTGATTAAGCCAAGGTACTTTATTTGCTTGTCGATATCTGGATTATATTTTGTCCTGGAGTGGCTCTATCCATCTGACAGGAGTATTATACCTTTGTGCTATGAAGTTAGGAGCTGCTAGTGATCTTTAAATGCAGAGTTTCTTGAGAGGAAAAGTTTTCTGTAGTTTTTTTTTGCTTGTTCCTTCATCCTCCTCCTTTCTCTCCCCATCCCTTTCCCAAGAACAGATGATGAATAATGTTTAGGAAATCATTCCCCACCAGCCTCCGTGGGCAGACTTGTTATTTTAGCAATTTTGTTGTAGTTACCAAGTAGCTGGTGAACCTGTGTGTTCCTGTGGTGATGAATATTGCTTTGTGCTCCTTACCAAGTTTTCTTCCAATTTGGAGTGCTTTTGAAGTATTAATGTTATGTGTCAGCTGCTTTGCTTAAGAGCCTTAGTGTTTTCTTGAATTCCTTCAAAGCATAGTCTAAAACTGTCGAGGGTACAAAAAATATAATTACAATATTCTTTGACAGAATAAATTTCAATCAACAGAGCAGAGATTGTGATCCTAGATCTCTGGCATTGTAGTTGTAAATGATAAACCTTTTATTTATTTATTTTTCCTACATCACCAAGTATTTTACGGAGTAGGTTTAAAAAGCAAAATCAAAATTAAAAAAATCAAAGTAATGACACAAAACCCCAGCTCACCCTTATCTTGGTCCCTGTCTTGGTGGGTGCATAACTTCCAGCATTTTACAAGGTGTTAAAAGTAGGGAGTTTATATTTTCTCAGCCTTAAAAAAAAAAAAGGAAAAAAGCAGAAAAAAAAGCATTGTTAATTTAACCCTCAGTAATCTTATTGCACTTCTCTGCCGTTGCTGTCTGCAGCCCCAGCAGATTTTTTTGAACCTGCTGTTGAAAATAACCTAGTTTAAAGAGTTCATGGCTGAACGTGAGGGATTTATCATTATATATTTACTGTCTGAGGCTGATATAGCTGTAAGGTTTTTCAGATGCCATTGATCTATTGCGCATGTTCCCTCCCCGGGTTGCAGGACGTGCTTCTATTTGCATAAGGCCCTGGGCAAGGTTCTTTCTTGCATTGATTGGCCTGTCCAAGGGAGCCTGATGTGCTCCTGCATTGATCACCCTGTCTTTTCTTGGAAGGCAGTGTTATGCCGAGTTCATCTCAGACATTCTGGGGAGAAGGGAAAACTTTACTGCAGATGTCTCAATTTTATTCAGATGTTCCTTTGAGTATAGGCCTTTTTTTTTTTTTTTTTTTTTTGCCCTTTTTTTTTTTTTCTTGCCAGGATAAGTATTTTTTGCCCTTTTTCTTTTTTTTTTTTTAATTTGGATGTGTTTCTGCAGCTACAGTGCAGCATAGACTAGAGTGTACTGAAAAGCTATGTTAAATAAAATCCCCATTACGTACACTATTTATTCCATGCTGTGGATTGTGTTGGGTTTTTTTAAAACAATGCCTGTAGCTTCCAGCAAAAATCAAAACTACTCTCTCTTCAAAGAGTTTGCAATTATAAGTAGAGACTTAATCTAAGCCTGTATGTGCTGGTGTCTTTGCTTAGATTAATACTGTCAGTTTGTAACTCGTGGGATTTTTACTAAATTTTCTTCAGTCTTAGAAATATGTTTTAAAATGTCATATTTGGGATAAAATGGTACTTGGATTTTGGTCTCCCAGAGCTGTACTTCAGAATTCATCAGGCGGGTGATTGATCAGCCCCGGTGTTGATCAGAGGGGACAAACACTTCCTTGCCATGCCCTTGTTGTTGCCAATGTGGTGTGCCAGGGGCTGGCTCTCCAACCCCAGGTTTGTCAGGCAGGTTCTTGGCTCACCCTTGTAGGAGATGGAGCTTTTCAGTACCTGCTGCAAGGGCACCCCAACCTCAGGAGCTCTGAAATCCAACGCTGCGATTACCGAGAGCCACGTATTTGCCCACATGGCTTATTACGGGAAAGATGCCCTTTATTATTCCCCACCAAAGAAATTTCTGTGGTCAGAGCATGGTTTGACACATGGTCTTCCCTTGTAGGGACAGATGCAATGCTCTGGTACCCGAAGAGTGCCTCATACCTAGTGAGTAATCTGGCCTGTGAACTTTGCCAAGCTGGTGATAGTGCTGCACGTTGGTGAAAAACAAAGTGTTACGGTAGTATTCCAGTCCTTCTGAGCATCACAGAACTGTTCCTTCAGCACTGCCAAAAAAAACCCTAGTCTAGCGTATTTTTGTGGATGTAGAATGTAGAATTTTCTTCAAAGAAAGTAAGTATTCAGAGACACACAGCTATTACAGAAATTACACAGGGTTTTGGTGGTTTTTTTTATCGCCTGGATTATAGTTTCATGTCTTTCACACAAGCAATAATGTATTGCATTGTATTGTGATACTTTGGCTTAGGGAACATATTCCTTTGGTCATTCAGTAAAACAAAACTTAGATAAGTCTAATTCAGGTAGCGTATATGAAATTTCATCTTCATTATCATGCAAATGCAGTGAGAATGTAGCATTTCCCAAGATGTCATTTGACTATTAGGATCTTTAGAAAATGGCCTCTCAAAGCCACAAAGCTAATATTCCAGAAGAAAGCTACATAATACCTAAAAATTGTCTATCCTTATTCTATGTGAATAACAAATGTAATAGGACAGGCCATTATTAAAATCGCAAAAGAATGTTTTGACCTACTGGTACAGAGGATCTTTTCTGATTTTTTGCATCGATGATGAATTCTGAGCTCTCCATAGCATAGAGGATGAACATGCAGATACAGATTTCAAAAATCTGCAGGAGGGGAAAAAAAAACCAACAATAAAAAAATAATAAAAAATATGGATAGTAACAGGAAATCTGTTCTGTTTCGTTCTCAGTGTATACATGAAATTGGTGCTTATTTATACCAAGAAGTATTTTGCTATATCAACGACATCCTGTGCAAGTGTTATGTATATTGTGTGTCTGCACTGTGCAGAGATTATGCATCTGCAACACTTATCACTTGTTTTAAGCTGGTTTTTGCTGGTATTTGAGTCATTGAACATAGAAGATGGGCACAGGCTAAATATGAGCTAATCTCTTAACTGGGGAGTGGAACTTGCTTTTAATTCTGAAATAAAAGAAGAGCCTGAGTATCTCCTAGCAGCCCATTATCTGTGTTAATCAGTTGAAGAAAAATGCTGGACTTGCTTATATGCATGAACTATGCAGACCTGAAAGATTCCTGCTAGCAAAAGAGATCTTTTGCAAACATCTTCAGTTTTGAAAAGGAAAAAGGGTGAGACGCGGCTGTTTATAAGCAATTAAAACAAAGACAAGAAATCTAATCTCTTTACTTCAGGTGGAAATACTCTCTGGGAAAATAAAAAATAAAAAAAAAAACAGAGTGTCTCTGGCATGCAGTAGCATCGTGCTGTGAAACAAAGTGGCTTAGAAAAAGCCTGATGAAGATGTGTGTAGGTGCTCCCGGAGTTTCTGATGCCCTCCGCCCGATGCTGTGTGGTGAGATTTTTCCTGGTGGATATTTGCAGCCCCAAGTGATGCTCTGGATGTGCTGAAATAAGTGTTTTGAGTGTGCTTTATTAATTGCTTGATGGCTGGGCATCTTCAGTGTCAGGCATGTGAGTGAGTTCTTTTGCTGGTGAGGTCTGAGTAAAACAGAGCAGCTTGGTGTAAAAACCATACTTCTGCATTTTTCTGTGAAATTTCTGACATCCAAGGCAAAAAAGTGGTGTTTTGCAGATCCAGAGCAAATATTTTCAAATCAAGTCTTCAAAGAGTAAAAGTAAAGATTGGGTCTTTAAAGAGAGTTTTTTATTTTTCATTTGTAAAACCATAGTATTTAGAGACTGGAAAAAAATTACAGAGGGTGTCTGAAATGTCATCTCTCTCCCGTGTCACTGAGACATTTTCATTTTACAAGCACATTACTGAAGAGAAGAGATGGTTCCGTGTTGTTTTGCTAGGCTGTTCAAAGTCCAGGTACTGCTAATATGACAGATACCGTGCAGCAATTAAAAATGTTTTCCACTCCTTCATTCCCACTTACACATTTTTACTCTCCACGCATCGTATGTACGTGGTGTCTGCCCTTCACTCAAAACCTTTTTGATGATTGAACTGGCAAACTTCCATCACATGCGCGATACACTAGTGCATTTTTTTAGAGAGAGCTATGATTTGACATTAAAGTTTATGTATGCTGCTTTTTAATATTTTTTTCGAGGTAAAATGGGGTGTTTAAATGACAAAGACTTGATGAAGAGCTCCTCAACACTTGTGATCTGGTGCAGCAGTCTGAGGAGAGAATTGATAGAGCTTCCCTGTCTCCATCCAGAAATGCTGATTTTCTGTCATCTTTGTATTTTGAGGAGATGCTGCTTTGGGTGCAATTCATAGACTTCTTTGCACCAAATTTAGTGGGGTCACCTTCTGAGCCCTACTTTATTGCCAAAAGGGCAATAGGTGGTGGTGTTTGTAAGAATAACGTGTAATAAAGACAAAACAATTAGAACCGTCCTGCGCTGCAGAGACTCATGTTGCTTCCCACCGCCTTTCTTTCTCCAGGAAAAGAAAAAAAAAAAAAGGCAATTGTCCTATTTAAGCAGAAGCTAAGTCCTTATTTGGCTGGACAAAATTGTTCTTTATTGCATGGCGTAGAAAATAATTGTGCATGTTATTTATTTGCAGTGCTTTGGATTGCACTTCTTTTGTATGTACTCGATACATTTTTACATTTTGCAGCATTCTGCTGAGTACAATCTAAGTGAAGTTTTTTACTCTAATTGTGGAGCAAGTGCTACAGAAAAAAAAAAAAAGGAAATTTGAAATTTCAATGCCACTATATTTGGTAGATCCGCATGAATCTGTGGAAAGGGGTAGCAAGTCTATAGCTTGTAACTGCAGGAAATTAAAATTAGTTATATAATGCGCATTCCTCGAGATACCTTATTTTGAAGAGGAAAAAAGAGAATAAAAGAAAAATCTCTCTCCCTTCTGCTTCTCTGCCATGACATACCAAAGCAACTCTTGGCAGTTGACACAAATATTTCTAAATCAGGTAGTTCAGGAGTTGCATCCCAGAGGAAAAAGCACCCGCCTGCTTTCCCGGCGAGCCAAATGCAGCCCAGGCATATGTGGTGGTGTGCGCATCCCCCTGCCCGTGTGCATCTCCACACGCCATCGCACGCAGAACGTGGTGCTGGTATAAAATTCTGAGTAAGTTTTAGCAGAGTAATTTCTATAGCATCAAAGATCCATTGATGCGGGTAATGCGGGAGGTGTGTTTCCATCCTTCCCTGTTTCCCCCTGACCTCTCGCACATCGACACACTCCCCTTCAATCATTCCTCGTCCACCCAGCTGTATCCCAAGTGAAACTTCCCAGCCTGTCGGCAGCAAACGCTCACTGCCTTGCATCCCTCTCCTCCCTTTCCTCCTCCAAACAGCCCAAGTGCCCAGGTTCCCCCCCAAAAAAAGCCTCTGTTTTGATCGTAGCCCTCCTTGCGGTGCAGAGATAGTGAGTGATGCTGCAGGGACGTCAGCCTTTGGGTGCCTCTTTTCTTTGGCCGGGGTCATTCACCCCAAGCAACAAGCCCAGTGTGTCCTCAAACGGGGAGCACGCAGCCTGAACCCGGGGTAAATAACAACTGCTTCCCTCTGCAAAATTAACTTCAGTGGGCCAGCCTAAAGTGTAACCCCCTGTCACATTTTCTGCAGTGGGTTGACATCCCCGGGCACCAGGGATCAAGCGGTGCTGTGACAAGCGACCTTGTCTTTTCTTCTCTCCCTTGAAATCGCCTTGAGCATCCATCCCTCTGCCTGAGAAGAGGGGGGGAAATAAAAAAAACTTTCTCATATGTAACTGGGCTTTCACCTTCTGCCTCCCCAAGTGTTTTGTGCTGAGCTGAACCAGGCTGGGGTTCGGGATGGGTTCCCCAGGCGGCAGCACCGTAAGTCTCCTGAAAAAAATATTTATTGATAGTAGCCATAGATGCAGTGTCTGCTGTGAGATGCAGCTGAGTTATTTCAGTTGCTGTTGCTAACTTTTTCAGATTGCTAAATTACTGCTAAAATCTAAAGGCAAAAACTCCCACATCCTTTTTTTTGTATGTTTGTTTGGGTTTGTTTTTTTTTTGGGGGGGGGTTGTGGCCACATTCTCAAATTAAGCCTAAATGTGTGTATGTGATTTAGAGATTTTAATGAATCTTACACAATTATCATCAGCAATTGTACCCTAATAGTTTTTGCAAGGTGTCTAAATACATATCTACTGTCATTCTGAGCAGTGCGTTTCCAGTCATTTGTCTCTTAAACTAATGCACATTTGCTGCCTTCACTTTAAACAGGAATCAATTTATAATGCACATTGGAGTCTTTTGGTAAAAGCCTAATTATGTACATTGCTTTTTAAAATGCAAGGATGGGGATAAATGTCTATTAATGCTTTACAGGGAAAAAACAGAACACAAACATCTTGTGGTCTGAATGTATTTTAAAATAGTCACTGGCACTTTTTATGGAAATGAAACTGGACAGTGTTGTCAAGCTTCCATTTTTTAAATATTTCTTGTATGTCTGTTGCTTTTTTTGCATTATTGTGAGTGGCTTATCTGACATCTCGTATATATCTTATTATAACGTTCAAGGCATTTTTCCATGCACCTGTAACTGGTGCCATCTTGCATCATTCTTTGCTACCTTTTTGCCTGTTTCCTTATTTTATTGCCTGTACTTCACTGAAGACGTGAATGCTAATGAACATATGACGTGTACCATCATTCACAAGAAGAACAGATAGCTGTCTGTCTTTTGTCAAATGTTTATGCAGTAAAAACAAAACTAGTGTGGCTCCGTTGTAGTTTCAGCTTAAACAGAATGCATCCTGAAGTTTTGTAGAATTTTTTTGAGAGTGCTGAGGGACTATTTTTATAACCAGAGTGTGAAGTGTGAGGTAAAAAGACATAGAAGTTGTATTACAAAATTGTTGATGCTGGACGGTAATAAAGTCTAAATAGTATTAACCTCCAATTAACAAAAAAAGGGGGAGAAGATGTCAAAACACTCATTGCAGGTTTAGTTGTAATTTCTGATGGATTCAAAGCCTTCTGACTGCTCTGGCTGCCCCAGTGCAGCCATTCAGCTCCTGCTGCCCACATTGTGCATTCAGCAGCTCCCATTAGACGTCTCCACAGCCAGGGATTCTGCTGGGCTCTCACACACAGCCTCCTGCTCTGCACAGGAAGGTTTTCCCTGCAGTGCTAAAGACACCTTGGCCGTGTCAGGCTCCATGCACGTGTGTGTGCACACACATGTGGGTTGATAAGTGCACACACAGCCCTGTGTGCACTGCCCGTAGGTGTGTGATGTGCTGTGCGCTTGCCACACGTGTGTGTGTGTGTGTGATAACACCCAGCTGGGGCTGTGCACACGCATCCCTGCACACGCGTCCCTGCACACGCATCCCAGCCCAGACCCACCCGTGAACCCCCATCGCGGGTGGGGGGATGCGCCTGGTCCCCGGCAGCCGGTGACACTAGAGGGCACTGCTTGTCCTCGGTTGCAGCATCCTTCTGGGACAGCGAGCAGAACTCGGCTGAATTCCGTAATCTTACTTTAATTAACAGTTGAATTCCTATTAAGAAATTCCAGACTGCTTAATTCGCTGTTGTTTTGTTTTTAGCCTTGCGCTGATACAATGGGTGGAGTCATCACCACTCGCAAACAGATACAGAATGAAGCATCTCATACAGTAACAATATTTAAAATAAATTATAATAAAAAAAACCACCTCACAATGTCATTCTTGGCAAAGCCAGAAGGCTGCGTTTGCCCAGCGATGGGGTTTAGATCCCCTGCCAGCTGTGCTTCCAGCCAGCAAGTGTGATGTGGAGTGTTGGAAGCACATTGGGGAGAGAGCTGAGGAGTTAGGGTGATTTATTTCAGCAAAGGTCAAGAGAAAGATAAGCAGAGGACAGGGACAGGAAGTTTGAAGAGCGCGTCTTTGGTATGTGCGAGACGTGTCTCATTTACATTACCCTTGGAAAAATTGCTTCTTAATCACAAAACAACAAATCACCAGAGCTGCTGTTCCCAAGTTCAAATGTTCCTTGCGTTCATGGGCTTTCAGTAGTGGTATTTTGGTTGGGATTTACGGAAGAGGATGGATGGTTGGATTAATCGGATTAATGGAATTAGGTGTCACTTTGCAAGCATCAGAAAATTAGTACCAATACTGGGCATTTTATCAAAAGTAATCAGGTCCTAGCTCCATGTGAAGACACCCAGCCTTGCTGTGAGCTTGTCCATGTCTTCTGCTGCCGGCAAGGCCGGCTGTTTCCCTCCCCTGTGAAATTCCAGCACTCCAGCTCAAGAAATTTAAGTCCCGTTCATTGCTTTAGCTGTGATTTGGGATCAGGCCCTCTATCGAATCTAGTCTGTTTTTTGTTCTGTCTCTCTGGTGTTTAGCCAAAATGTTTCTTTCTGGTTGATTGTTGCTGACTTTGAGCGAGTGTGTGAATTTTCTCACACCAAGTATTCCGAGGTTAACAGCTGGTTTGCCTGGTCATTGCAAATGATCTGTTAGTCGAGGTGATGGGTGTTTAGTGTAACTACAGGTTTTCCACATACGAGTTCTAAGTTTCAGCTGTTTGAAACATAATCATTTTCTTACATAGGAAAAATAATTTTTTCATAAACTTATAAAAGAGCTGTCCTAGGCAGAATTCATGGCCGTTAAGAGAGAAGCCCGTATAACAATAGGTTATATCTTGTGCAGGATGAATTGAAAGTGTTTTATTTTAGTCCAGCAAAATTGCTTGCAAATGTCAAAGTGATGTTGAGCCTTTCTGGTTCTTAGCAGTGTATTTTTAAGCAGTGCAGTGAATGTATGAATTTCTGAAAAATCCTCCTGGAAGTTCCTGCACAACTCCAGAGGATAGTATCACACGTTTATTGTAGATGTGTAGGTTTTCTAATTATTTCTGCATAATCATGTCGTAGTCTTGGGCGGTCTGGTCCCCGACCTGATCTTTAGCAATAGATCTGTCATTTAACAAGACTGAGCATCATGGAGTTTTGCTTTATTGGTTCATAAGCAAAAATAAAAATAAAAATAAAAAATGGAATGTTTAATCAATACAGAACAACTCTTTTTGCATCACCATTTAATAATTTGGAATCTTATTTTGTGCATACTAACAGTCTACAAGCAGTGAGATGCCAGAACTGCTATAATAGGATTTTCCCCCTCCTAGCAGGATGTTGCTTATGGCTATAAAAAGTTAATTTCAGATCCTGATATACTTGCATTAATTTTTGAGACATTGGCTGAGTGTAGCACAGCAAAGAATAACATGAGCACCACACCACTATGCTGCAGTTAATCGTTTATTACCTCCAGCCAAAGGAAGCAGCGTTAATGTGCAGGCCACAGTGTCTGACAAAAAAAAGAAAAAGAGGTATGAAAGTGGCAGAAAAGGTCTCCCAGATTTTTTCCTGAGGGTCTTGAGAAGAGAACCAAGCAGGAAAAGAAGAAACAATCACTTCATTGCCTCTTAAAGGCTATTTAAATGGGTCTTGGTGTACTTGGAAGATCCTCTTTAAGCATTAAAATAATATTTGGTGGTGAGGCTATAACACTTACCAAGCTGTCCTGCTCCTGAATGAGAAAACACATCTTCGTGGTTGCTTAAAAGTATGATTTATGTATGAAAAACAAGCAATTTGGGTGCTTATCATCTGCGATACGCACCGTACCTCGGTAATGCGTTTATAGTCTTTGGAGTATTTGCTGACAAAAGGAGCATGTTGTCTCTTCGTTTGCCAGTGAGGGATCTGTTGACTCCACAGCTATGCAAAAAAACCTCTCATCAGCACCTATTTTAATCAGCAAGAACTTTACTATAAATCATTATCAGAAAAAGCACTGTGCTACACTTTTGTACCGATACATTTATTTTGAAATTAATAGGGAAAAATAATACAGAGCCTGTGCTTGAGATGGGCTAATAAGCGTGCCCATGAGACTTTCCTTTTTAAGCACTAAATGAAAGCTTTTGCATTGCTAACAGGCTACAAAAGTTGCTTAGGTAATAAGACTCTTTTTCTCTTATCAGTAAAAAAGAAAAGGGGAGGGATGGGATGGCTCAAGGGATTGGTAATCAGATTACAAAGTCTTTCACTTCTAGGTCACTGGTTCAAATCTGCCCCCTGTTTAGTAGTGACCAAAAGCTGTTCCCAGCTGATGGCTTTTCAGTAGCCTTTGTGCAGTGCATTACTGATCTATATCCAATGTCTGGTGAAAATCACTCCTCGCTGTTGCGCTGGGAGTCTCAACTCAGACCCTCTAAGTAGGAATAAACGACCTGCTCATGCACTGAAGGGTTTGGTGGCTTGTTTTCCAGGAAATAATTGTAATAAGTTAGCAGAGCAGTGCAGCTGAATCTGCACTGTCACAGCTGCTCTGGGCTTCAACAGCAGACCCTGCTTCCCAGCACTGCCACCATCGCTTCCCACTAGCATTGCTTCATAAAAAAAAAAATTGTTACCAGCTTTCTTAAGAATTGGACTGATATCTCTTAATTTGAGTTGCATGGAATCCCTCCAATTTGGTATTAGTCTACAATAGATAAAACTATAATTGCAAAGGAAAAAAAAAAAAAAGGAAAAAAAAAGAAAGCAAAGTAAAAAGCAAATTACTAAATTTGTTCATCTTAGAAGAAATACAATACTTATTAGTAAAATTGATTTTGACGTACAGTGTGTGAAAACATTTGTGTTGACGGCTTTGGTGCCGCAGTAATGCTGTGGAAGCTGTGAGACTGCAACTTCATGCTGCACTTGGCTAATTCCGCTGCTGGGTGCTCAGATGGATGTTGGAAGAGCGTTACAAAATGAAATATTGAAAACGAGGGAAAACAGAAAATCCCCCTGCACCTTCCACAGAGCCCTTTCGAGTGTACATTTTCTAGTGCCATCTCTTACTGGTGCTTACTATCAGATATTTAAATGATGGGTTTATAGACTTTGCTCTTGTCAGCGTTTTGAAGTGCTGCTTTCCTTAAGGTAGGGGAGTGCTAGAGGACGCTTGCTATAAAGGGAATGTAATTTCTGGTTCATTAATGTATGAACCTGAAACGATGGCTGCCTGCTATATGTGCTCCGTACATTTCTGTGGAAATCACTTTGATAGTTTTAGAGCTGTGCCTGTGTCCACAGGGATGCACACAGCCCATTATAAAACGGTAACTTTTTTTCCTCAAAACTAACCAAAGGAAAACTGTGTTTCTCTTGAGACAGCAGGTGTGCCACGTATGTGTTGCAGTTAGTATTTTTGTACAGAACCAGCTATTTCATCAATCCTAAATAATATTTCCTCAATGCAAGCCTCATTGGATCCAGTGGATCACATCAGCCTTCTCCCTCATTACTTGCATGAGCTTCAGAGTTTTCTGGTGACACCTCAACCAGGGAAAATCCAACACATGCATGTGCTGAGCAGAGCTTGGTGGGGCACTGCCCAGTGAGATACACATCTAGCAGGAGGCTAGCACTGGTCTTTACTCTCCCAAGAGTTCCTTTCCAGCTCCTGCTCTTCAGAAAGATCTGCCTGACACACTTCTGGCTTCACTTTTGGAACCAAAACTGAAGAAGTATGCTGATAAATCCTCTGTACCTTGGCACGTGTTCATCATCCATGTTTTGTGACAGTGGCTTCAGTGGGATTTATTGTCACTGTTTTCACAGTTGGCCTTCAATGGCCAAGCTAGCTGGCTTCCCACTCAGTATGATCCCCTTCAGATATCACAGCAAGTGCAGGGGGAAAAAAAAATCCCAAATGGTGTGTTCATGATCCAAATCACACCATCCACATTTAGTAATTCTTTGATATCTGATGTCTCAGAACTCCACGGGACTCAGAGCAGCCACTGTGTCCCACCAGAAGGCTCAGGCTGTCTGAGCTCCTGTCTCAGGAGCTGTGTCTCCGTGTCCTAGCACCAGGGTGTGTTCTGGGCTGCTCATCATGTTTTGCTCAAGCTTACTTGCACCTGCATCTCCAGCCCAGTTCACAGGGCAAGTCTAAGGTCAGCAATGCAAGGGTGAGGCAAAGCCATTCATTTCAGAAGTTCACACAAAGGTTATAGGGGGAAAGGAAAAAAAAAAATAAAATTAAATGAAAACATGATGACACAGCTGTCGTTAAGCTCAGAAAGCTTCCTTTCAAGTCTGACATGAACCTTCCCTTTCCACAGGGGAAGGTGGTTTTGTTCCAGTGGTTAGCTCAGGACCTCTGCTCTGAGGCTGCACTGGACAGCTTTAGGAGCAGGCAGACGTGGTCTTCTCAGCCTGGGTTTAGCAAAGAAGTTGGTCTATACTCCAGTAGAGTTTGATAATTGGTTTAGAAATTAATTTAGTTAAACTGATGTAACCTCCTAATGAGGCATCTATCTTGGTGTAACAATCCTTGATGCAGCTTAAAAGGACCTTTATAGGGTGTGTGTGTAGACTGAACTGTGATGTAACACTGCATGTGTTTCTGAAGAATGCTATAAGCAGGTGCACTTCATTGGTACAACTCCCTCCTAAAGTGTCCAGAAGCCTTCAGGTTTCCATGCCTGGTGAGTGGGCTTGTCTCTCCAAGTCTGGGAGATGTGTCCAGGGTCTCATCTTTTATCACAGAACAGACCTGGATATCAGGGATTTGCTTACAGTGAGCAGTGTTTGGTGTCCTGATCTGGTGATGTGGGGACTTTCTAGCAGTGGTAGGATGGAGCCAGGCTCCTTGTGGCAGGGCATTGCTCCCCAGGACCCTGCTCTACCCGGTGGGGAAGCTGGTAGTGAAATAAAGATGTGGAAAACCTATCCAGGTGTGTTTCATCCCTGGAGAGGACTTTGGAGGAAAAGGAGCAGAAGCAGAGCTGTAGGTTGCTTTTGGTTTTAGTGTTGCTTATGAACCTTACAAGATCAGAGGATCATGGGGAATATCTTGCTAGTGATGTGTAATGGTTTGGAAATAAACACCAAGGGTGGCTCCAGCAGCCTTTGATCTAACTAAATGGCTATTATGTATATTCTCTTTAACTTATTTTAAAATTAGGCAAAGAGCATACAGGAATGCTTCTCTGTGTGCTAGATGCTTGAACTTCCAACTGTGTGTTCAGGACCAAACAAAAGGAAAGTGGTTCTCTTTCAAGGAGCTTATCATTTGGAAGATACATAACACAAAGCAGGCATGAAATGCTGTGGGAAAGAGGGACTGACTTTCTACCTTTCCCTGTGTTCTTAACAATTCCAGTTTTTATTGATGAGGGCCAGAATTTGCAGATTTCACACAGTGTCTTTTGCCTTCCATGATATCTGTGAATTTTTTTTTATTTTTTTTTTTTAAGTGGGACTTCTTAAGTGGAAAATGTTGAGCTCCTAGCTTAAAAAGATAGGTAAGTAATTAAATCCACAGCGTGTTTTGTTTTTGTGGGGTTTTTTTTAAGTACACCAGAAACTTTGGGGAGTGCAGAAAGCTTAGCAGACGTCCTTTGTGGTTTAGTGGAGGGATGGCTGATCTTCACGGTCTTGCAGCATCCTGGCAAGCTTCCTGGAGATCCTGTGGTCACAGGATGAGGCTGATGTTTCTTCAGGTCCCACCTGGTGGCCCACATGCAGTCAATGTAGCGGCTGGGCCCTGCTGGCTCTTCCCATGGTGTGAGGGGAGGGTTGCCCAGGGTTCTTCATGCTATCCCCACTTGCCCAGTGGTGTAGCCTGGATTCGGGAGCCAGCCAGAGGGGCTTGGCTGACAGCTATGGAAAAGTCTTGTTCTGGCAGCCTGGGTGCAGCCCCCAAAGGCAGAGTCCAATCCAAAATTTTCAGGACAACTTCCTCCTTTCCTGACAACCACGGAAATAAATATGTGTCACTCTTAATGTGCCAGAGTCTCTCTTCAAGGCTTGTGTGTACGAGAGTTTAGGTTGTTTCACCAGAGAAAGACTGTGTGTGGTAAATTAGTACCTCCTACACGGGAAGCTGGGATTTTTCAGTGCTTTTGTGCAGCATCCTTTGTCCTGACACATTGGAACGACAGCATTTGTTACTCCTAGATGTGGCACTCCCTGTTCTTCTGTTGACTCATCACTACCTGCTCTGACTACTGTCACAAGTGCTCGAGGATGATTTGTGGTATCTGACTAGCGGGCTCATGCTGAGGGTGATACAGAACAAGTAGCACACGGGTGTAGTGGAGCACTGCTCAGCAATAAATGATGTGAACAAGCTGGTGGCCAGGTTGGTCCAAGGTCACTTAGCAGGCCAGGAGGGTGAACAAGGACAGACTTGATGGCAGTGAGACAGCATCCTAGTTCCTCACCCCATTTTCACGTCCAGGGATGCTGAGGTGGAAGCTGTGTGTTGTGGCCATGCTATGGCTCTCCAGATCTGATGGGAAGCAGGTCTCTATTAGGCATGGGCCTGATGTTTCCAGAGGGTGGAAGATCTGGACTTCCTTTGCCAGTACAGCTGTGCCTGGCAGCTGCTGGCACAGGGCATGGACCAGGCATTTAATTATGAATGTGTAGTGTTTATGAGAGTCTATTCAGTGCTCTGAATTGGAAGATCTTTATCTGAATCAGTTGTCCTAGTAGATTAGTTACACATCCTTCAGGCTGCTGCACAAAGCCCATCTGCACATGAAAGATTTTCTCCTCCTTGAAGCCTTCTTAGCCCTGCTACCACTTCCCCATCTCACGAATGGATGGAAAACCCTGTTAGAAATCTGATGGCATGTCCAGTGTCTGATAAAAGAGGCCTGATAAAAATATTATCCGGTATTTCTCCTTTTGCTTCACTGTTTTATTCAGACTGTGGAGCTATCAGTCATGTTGTGGTCTGTTTGGTGGAGTTTGGTTTTCTGCCACACATGCACATATTTTTTGGCAAAGGAGCCTGCCCACGGCGGCAGCATTTTAGTGGGAGCAAAGAGAGAAGTGGCTGCTCCTCTCTTTTGGTTGCCTGACGTCATAAATCACAATTTGCCATTCCCTAACCACAAAGAGAGTTATCTCCATGAGTTTGTGCGATCCCAAAAAGTTTCAGTTTACATACCCTCTTTCTCAGAGACTTTGCTTGTGGGGAGACTTTTCCTTCCTGGAGTTACTCAGAGGTTGCAGGAGTCGAAGCTGAGGCTTCAAAAGGCAGGAAGAGTGAGTGTTGTCTTATCCTCTGCCTGAAGTGGAAATCCAGCTGCCTGTGTTTGAACAACAAGGAAAACAGGCTCCATGTTCATCTTTGAGGTGCTGAGCTTAACACTCAGCTTTTCTTATTTTCTGTGGGATTTTGTGGGGGTTTTTTAATGGAAAGTTAGTACATAGACTGACATGTTTGTGTACTGATATGATTATTATGTGTTATGGCATGACCTGTTTAGGGGCAACTTCTTAAATAAAGGCTTGGTCCTCGTTCAGCCAACACCCAGAAATCTGTGAAGGATTTGCCCGTCTTGATGTTAAACTAGTGCAGTTCTTCTCTAAGTATAAAATTAAATATCATGAAACTGACTATTTCCTTGAAAAATGCAGCAGTGTGAGATTTGCATAAGTCTGCAATAAAAGTTTTCCATGTACCGTTCAGACAGAAACAATGAAGAAGTAATGCCATTTTACCCTGTTGTATTTGATACTTAACATGTAAAAACAGTTATTTACTTGATTGTTTCACATTCATTTCACTAATATGATTGTTCACTTGTAGTATTGAGTTCTGGATTTACACATTTATTGAAACATGAGAAGATTACTTCCATAACTTACTTCAGGCCACGTTTTTCACTAGATATGAACCATTAACTTTGTGATGGTAAAATATTAAAACAAAACTACAACCCCTTGTGTCATTTCATTTTGCAAGCCTGGTGTACTAATGGTTTTGTTACACAGTGGTTTTCAGGAGTGGTTTATTTCAACTAATTTGTCATCACAAAGATTTCAGTTCACTGGGTTTTATTTAACTGTATCTGAGTATATAAAATTCCAAGAATCTGTGTGTTAAGGTTCAAGACTTTCAGGGGTTTTCACCCCACACAATGCAAAAGAGGAGCCCAAAAACACCGGCTGAGAGTAAATTACTCGTTTTATTGATGCATTTTATTTGCATAATAGTTGTTTAGATGCAGCAAAGCTGGCCCACTGTAATTTAAAAGACTTTCAGCTCAAGCAAGTACCTTAGGAAGAACTTAGTTCCCAGTGTGAGAAGGGTTTATTTCTGTCCATCCCCACTTCCTGACTGATTTGAAATCACCCAAAGAAACAACCTCAGAGATCTTGACTGGTCTCCAAGCCCCAGGGCTGAAAATGCTGGCGGCTTGGTGCCTGACTGGGGAGCAGATGAGTGTCTCTGCCCTGGAGCAGTCACATCCCTCAGATGGGTGGACCAGATGGCCGAGGTTGGTAGCAAGCATCAACAACCCAGCTCCTATCTGCTGCCACCCTCTCCCAGAGCCTGAACAAGCTGCGAGCTTCCGTGGCGAGTCTGACAGGCGGCGAGTGGAAGAGTCGGCGTGACTCAATCATCTGTCTGCACCCTGAGAACCCTGCTCCTCCCTCGTCTGGAGCTTCCTGCAGCTCCCCTCGACAGAAAGAAATCCAGCAAGGTTTGGAAACTTACTAATTTTTGCTCACCAATAGGTCTCGGGCAGCATTCAGCACCTCGCCAGGGTGCAACGGGGCGCCGGTATTAAAATGTCAGCCTCTTCTGGCTCTGGGGGGGTCAGCTGGGCACCAACCACTGCTCTGAAACGCTGTGAAACTCTCCCTGGTGGCTGCAGGATCAGGCCAGGAGTCTGGCACCCAGCGTGTGGTCAAACAAGGGAATGTGTTCAAAATTCTGGCTTGTGATTGCCCTGCACTCGGAGCTGACTGGGGCTGTGAAAGTCTTTGTGGGAGCTGAGCCCGGGTAGCCAGTCTGGGGCAAGAGGCTGAGAACACTCCTGGTGTCAGGCAGAGTCCCTCTGCTTCCTAGCCCATGTGAAAATGAACCTTTATTGATGCTACAGTACTTTGAGCTTTCAGTCATGTGTCTAGATGGTTCTGATTAGGCACTTTACTAATTGGTTTGGTTTGTTTTATTTTAGCTGGGTCTGGGATATTTTACCTTTTATTTTTTTTATTATTTTATTTAATTAATTTTATTTTGTTCTACTTTATTATTTCATTTCTAGCTAGGCATGGCTTTCAAATAGACACCCAGTGCTTCACAAATCCAGGTAAACAGCATAAGGTTTTACTGGCAAAGATTTTATCAGCTAAGAGCTTGAAAAAAAATCCTTCAACACCCCAGCCAAGACAACTATGTTAGCAAAACCTCTAGTGCAGGGTCTGTGTAAGCTGTTCCAACAGAAGAATGCTCTTGCTGGCTGAACTCGTGTCATTTGGAGAGGTGATGCAGCCTCCTGCCAGAAATCCTCCTGCATCTCTATTAACGGGATGCTGCTGACACAGAGGCATGGTAAAGCCAGAGCAGCAAAGGATCTCCTGTGCTGCAGCTTTAGGCATGATCATGCATATACAACATGGCTTCCACTACTCAAGTCCAAATTAACTGTGAGTACAAAATTAAATACAGGTTAGTGAGATTTATGGAGTTTTTAAATACGGTTTTCCTGGGCCTCATGTACTGCAGTGGACATACCCAGGCTACCTTTAAACAACCCAGCTTGAGTATCAGATGCTTCTCAGTATTAGTTGTGCCAAATATGCCAAATGCTGATTTAGGCCACTTCCTGGCAGCATTAATTGACCCTTGTGGGGCTCCATGTTCCTAAGACTGGACCATTTCTGAGCTTGTCTATCAGAGACAAACCAGCAGCATGTGAACATCAACACTTCAGCTGGCCAGCCTTCACTTTCTCTTCCTAGTTGAGATAGGTGCAAGTTGTTGACAGTTCAAAACTTTATTTTCATGTCATTGAGATGTACTGAGATTTCCCCAGCTCAGCTCTCCAGTTTTAGGGTGGCAGACTCCTGCCCTCAGGAGGGAGTTAACGACTGTCTGACCTCAACCAGACCCATCTGCTCCAAACTTCCTTTCCTGACTCTCATTGCAGTTCTCCAGCAGCCCAAAGGCAGGTACCCCATCAGCCTTCACCTCTGAAGTGTCTTGAGACTCATTAAAAAAAGGGATTGGCTTTTGTTCACTTCAATTGAGCTTTTGATGGGAGGAGCTTCTCTGAACCCTCTTTTCTAACATGCAGTTTCGATCTGCAGAATGCCAACAGTTTGTGCTTCAGAGGATCCCCCCTCCACCAACTTGTTTTGGCTTGAGCTGTTGTGGCCAAGAGGTAGTGGAGCCATTCAAAGATTTGGTACCATACCAGTTTGTCTTTTGGGATGGGCTTTCTGTCCAACTCTTGGGCCCTGTTCCTACTAGAGAAACTGAGGGGAGGTTTGTAAACCAGGAGAGCCAGCATCCCTACTGATGATGGGCTTGTCACACCTCTTAGCACAACTCCCTGTGTTTGGGAACTAGCTGTTCTCCACGTTATTACAGGTCCTTGAGGGCTTTTCTCCTGTAAGCTCTCTGTCATAGGACACTGGGGACAAGAGAAGTGGGAGAATTGCGTTATTAAGTTTAAAGTTTTAATAAAGCCGAAGCCTGAGGCTATTATACTGGAGAGCCATGAGTTTTGTTTGTGCTGTTCACAAAATATTACCAGCAGAGTTTTCTGTACAGCATTTTTCCATAGCTCTTTTTACTGAGCTATGCATAAGGGAGGTGACCCCTACACTTTTTTTAATCTTGAGTTATTTAAGAATTACTTTTTCTAATCGTGTTTGATTTTAAGAACTTACACCTCCAGTGTAAGGCGTGTGTGGAAATTTTCAGTGTAGAAGTTCTGTAACAGAAACTGGTTTGCAGCGTGAACTGTGACAAGTCCTGGAGCCCAGGTGCTCTAAAGCAATCTGTTCTGATACGTCCATGTGTTATTATTACAGTTGCAGTGTGATTGATTGCTGCAGAAAGTGATTGTATTTGTGGACGTAACATCCAACAGGTCTTTGAACAAAAGATCAGACCGTGCTCAGCTGTGGTCTTTCTGGGATTGCATCTCTGAAGGTGTCTTCTTTTGCTGTTTAAAAGCTGATGCGTATCAGATGCTTTGTCTGCCACAAGCAGGGATTTTATCACATCTCTGTGGATTCATTTAGGGAAATTTATTCTTCTTGCTAATTGGGAAGAGGAACTAGTTTAGCTTTGGGTTATTTATTATTTTTGCTGTGTGCCATTCAAGTGTAGTTGCTCAGTAATTCTAATCCATAAGGAGTAATATTTTATTAAGACTTGAGAATCTAATCCCATTTTAAGAGGTGCAAAAACTGAGAGGATTTCAGAAATTCAGGAATTCTATCCAGAAAACAGTGAAAGGTCTTGGGAACCCCAGACTAACAAAGCTGCACTACAGACATACAGAATTACGTGCTTTATGGTGGAGAGGAGTCTGTCTCAACTGAGGAAAGGCTCAAGGTCTGCTGCTCAGACAGGCCAGTTCCTTGGTTTGTATGAGACTGAGTGACAGGAGGGTCAAAGAGGATCTTGAATAACTGTAGGGCATGTTCCAAGCTCCAAGGAGAACATGTGAACTTACCAAGAAAGAATCCACAAGTCCTTTGAAAAGCCTTAGGTAAAAATGGCCCTCTCACACATCATTCCTGTCATGTGATCTCTTCTCTCTTCCCATCTGCCTCCTCTTTGAGAAATACTTCAGAGTCCAGCTGATGCCATTTTGGTTTCTACTGCAAATTCATTTCACTTCTGGAAATCATGGAGGATATTTGGACAGGGGCTTCCAGTTCAGTTTCCTCTGAAGGGAATTCAGTTTGCACACATCAGAACCTCTTAGAAGCTCTCACCAGTCTGAGGCAACTGGAGACAATGGAGAACTTGTGTCAGAATTACAATTTTTCCAACCCAAGTGCTTATTGTCAACATGCCCACTGAAGCCCAGTGCATACCATGTAAGCACCATGCCACAAGTGAAACTGAAACAGAAGACAGGGGAATTAGGCAAATTAAAAAAAAAAAAAAAAAAAAAAAAAAAAAGTTCAGGATAAAGTAAAATTTGAGTGCAATTTTTATTTTTTTTAATCCATTTCTTCCTGATTTCCTTTCTCCTACAAGCAAGTCAGAAGAGTGTAACCCAAATAGGAAGTCATAGAGGTTGATTTGATTGTCTGAGCCCATAAGAATAAAAGAGGCATGTTTTAACTTCCTTTTACCTTTCTCAGAGGTTTGATTTTTTAGCAATTTTACATGTGTTAGAATAAATAAAAGGACTATGGAATCGATGCTGCAAAGAGTTGCTCCAACAGTCTGTCTACCTGAAGTCTAACTGGGATATTAATGGATTTTCATGTTTGCAGGATCAGACTTTCGAGTTTCCTTTTAGCATATTGATGCTTTCATTGGACAAGAGTGCTGTGCTATAGAAGATTTATTTTAACATCTATTCTAAATATATATATGCACACACTAAATATACTGCATATGTAATATATTACATGTATTTACATATATGTAATATATGTATTATGTACATATGGTGTATATGGTATGTTTTCTCTGCCTGTTCTGTAGAAAATAAAGGTATCAACCATTTGTCATTATAAAGTTGTGATAATTGTGTGGTATAAACTTCCAGGGGATTGCCATCTGAACTTGCAGAGAGTTTAGCAGTAGAAAACTTACTAAATTGATGGATAAATGTGTACTTTAAGACAGATGAATTTAAAGAATGCATTTTTAGGGGATTTCAAGTTCTTGTTTATGTAAGTGACAGAGCTGAATACTTGTGCAGATAATTGTTTTCTTTTTACAAAATGAAGGAATAAATTTTCAACCACTGACATAGAGAGGAACTTCAAAAAGATCCGTGATGCTTTCTAGCTTGTTGCAGTGAACACTGGTCTACAACTTGCCTTTCTAAGAGAATCAAGTATAATTTAGTGATGGTATGTGGTCAATAAATTACAAAAGCAAACTTTACAGTGACAACAAAGAAGGGACACAAAGACAAAGGTGAAATGGAAGTACCTGAATAGAAAAGTTGGTTGGGAAAGTCTGGAGTGGTGTATTGAGTGATGCAGTAATAAGTAAGAAGCAGTTTGCCTACCAGAGAAATGCTGGTTTACCTACTTCTGACTATAATATAAACCAATTATTAGAACAAGAAGGAATGTATGGACAGAGTGAGCAGAGCTGTAAGCCATGCAATGAAGGGGTGCACTGAAGCCCTGGAGCTTCCTGCAAAATCTGTTCAACTAACAGTATTTTAAGATTTGAAAGCTATCACAGAGCAGGAAATGATGTTGTTCCTAGGCTGTGGAAACTTCTTGTCTGTGGAATTTACGGATGTACAAAGAGTATAAGACATAAAATTAACTTCAGGCAAATTCCTTAGGTCTTTGCTTGCAATTGTTGCTTCAGTAAAAAAGTTAACCTAACAAAAAAATAAAATGTAGTATTGTATGTAGTTTGTGGTCTTTTAAACACCTTCAGTTTTACCATGTCCACTCTGAAAGACTTTACTGCCTGCATGGACTAAGACTAGTCCTGGAAAGTGTAAATCATGCATCTCGGCACGTCCTTCCCTTGGGATTTGGTACAACTCTGTACCAAATTTGAGTGGCAGATGGGTGCTACATTTGTGTTGAATGTTAATATATTTTACTCTAACAGTTTTATTCTACTGAATTTTTAAAACCTGTATGAGTTGAAATCTATTGTAGAAGAGATAAATATGTCTTAACTGTGAGCTATCAATCCGTTGAATCTGAAGCATTTACTGAGCATTGAAGCTTCTGTGGCCAAAAGCATGTAGGTTTCTTGTGTCATCTTGCAGGACTGATTATCATCCCTGATAAGAGAGTCTACTGCTTGAGCATCACCTGCTTCTGTTCTCCTTGGTTATTATTATCACTTAATACCCTGTTGTAGCAGAGAACTTGAGCTGTTGTGGTAGAAGCGAAGTGTCCTGGGTTCAACATTCTCTGTTGTGACATTCCTGTGTCACAGACTTTGTGTCTAAGTTAAGATTGTACCCTTCACCCTTTCTGCACTTGATGTATTGTTTTTGTCTGTTTCCTTTCCAAACTGGCTTGTACAGGCATGGATGCCTACCAAAACTTACTTCTCCTGGGCTGGATGTAGAGAAATCTGTGACTGAAGCTCAGTTAATCCCTTCGATCCCTCTTTGCTGCTGCATCCGTGCGCCCTTGTCCTGACCTCAGCACTGTGGCTGAGCTATCAAAAAACCTTGCATTGTCAGCCCCAGCCTCTTTGCTGATCTTTGTGAAGAGAATGCCATGCTGCAGGCATCCACAAAGCTGAGCAGCAAACACCAGCAGTGGTGGGGGGGAACGGGGATTTCATATTGTTCCCCGTATCATGTGAAGAAAGAGCAGGAAGAGGTGGTGATCGATGGCTGCCAGTTCCTCCATGTGCAGAGGGAAACTGAAGGTAGCAAACCTGAGCTAGGTCCAGAAAGGGGAAAGGGAACCTCTGTTTCCTTGAAGAAAAAGGTGACATTCTGAGATTTACTGGGTGGCTGGTTTTCTAAACAAGAAATGTGGAGCACAATAGCGTGAAAAAAGACAGGTTTTCCAAAGCGGAGCGTGTTTTTTTCCCCTTGCTGGTTGTTAGCAATGCTTCTGAAGACCAGCCCATCATGGAGGGAGTCATGCAGCAGCACAACAAGCTGGTGATGATTTTAAACCTCCCCCACCATGTAATAATTCTGAGTAACTGGTAGGTATGTGCACTTCAAGGACAGTTATAGTTTTGCCCATTTAAAATCACAGCATTCTGTGCAAGACAATGCAGCCAAATGTGTGCTGGAATGCACAGCACTGGTACAGGAGTGTGAGTACATTCCTAAACATGATTAGAGAAGCAAGGTGATGCTACCTTACCTGTTATGTCAAGGTAAAGTGGTGGGATTGCTCTGATGGCAGGTTGGAGAAAGGACTATCCACAGCCCTCTGAAAAACAGCCTGGTTTTTCCCTGCAGTCCAAGGGGACTCTGTGAGGAGTATTGTGTTCAGTTTTGGAGCCCCCAACACAGGAAGGACATTTAACTGTTGGAGAGAGGCCAGAGGAGGCCACAGAGATGATGGAAGGACTGGAGCAGCTCTGCTCTGGAGCCAGGCTGGGAGAGTTGGGGTGTTCAGTCTGGAGAAGAGAAGGCTCCAGGGAGACCTGAGAGCACCTTCCAGTGCCTGGAGGGGCTCCAGGAAAGCTGGGGAGGGGCTTGGGACAAGGGCAGGGAGGGATGGGACAAGGGGGACAGTCTCAAACTGGAAGAGAGGAGATTTAGGTTAGACATTAGGAAGATATTCTTCACTGTGAGGGTGGGGAGAGCCTGGCCCAGGTTGCCCAGGGAAGCTGTGGCTGCCCCATCCCTGGCAGTGTTGAAGGGCAGGTTGGATGGGGCTTGGAGCAGCCTGGGCTGCTGGGAGGTGTCCCTGCCCATGTAGGGGGTTGGGTCTAGATGGTCTTTAAGGTCTCTTCCACCTCAAAATTCTATGATTCTATGATAATATTTAAAAAATAAAAATATGGGGGAAGACACAGACATTCAGAATGTCATACTGCAGTTAGGTGGAAGTAAGAGTTTTGGGTCAAAACGGCTTAGTTGTGTGATGCTTTGAAGAAACAAGGAGGCAATTTTCATAAGGTATGGAAAAATGCTACATTTGTACCAAAAACCTGAATTGAGGACTTTATTTTGAAGTTTCTGATGCAAACTATAATTCACATCCCCACTGTAAAAGTCTTTTTCACAGCCATGTTTTGGAGGTGCGGCCTGTATGCTGACAAACAGTTACTAGAGCATGAACAAAGAGCGCTTGGTTTCAGAAGTGTTGTATGTGTTTGCCATTTATACAAAAGGAGCTGAAGAAAACACATTAACTTTAGAGCAGCACGCACGACGATGAAGAAACTAGTTGCAAAATGCTGGTTTTATAAGTATAATTCATTATGCTTTCTTTGATCCAGTGTTACAAATTAGGGTCACTCGTGTCAGGAGATTAAAACCTTTTTGTCTCTCTTTGATATCAAACTATTATTTCCCAGGGCCTTTTATCTTGCAGAGCAGTGCTGAATTCCACACCATCTTTGTCACTTCATGTATGTTATTTGCAGCAATCATTTAATTGGTTTTAGAACTAATACTATTTAGTCATACTGTCATTTGCAACAACAGAGGCACTTTAATATCTTAAAAATGTGAAGAGGCTCCAGCATTGGCTGGGTAAGCTTATGTATAAGAGAGACCACAAAGAATTTTGGGACCATGGTGGGAGTGTAAGGTAGCTAAATTGGATAGAAAAAGAAAAAAAAAAAAAAACAACCCCATACAAGTCAAAGTAAAATTGTACATCAGAAAAACTACAGCAATCTACTGAAAATTAGTAGATGATAGTCCTGAGTAGCTTACCGTGAACCACGGGTACCAGCTTCCCTGAAGCACAGAAATAGGAACTTGGACAAGCTTGTAAAAGGTGTCCTCAGGGAATCTTCCATTTTTTCACTATGATACCTTTAATCCTAGAATTGTCAAGCCACATGGAAAATAATAGGACTGAATAGTTCAGTCAGTTAAAAGTTAGTATTATTTCTTTTATCAAAAATATTAGGTCTTTCTGTGTTTCTGGAGCTGTTAGGATTTGTATAAACTTTAAAACAAGTGAAGACAAGTATTGAACTTGTATTGCTCTTTTTTTAATTTAAGATCATTATCTGTGACTAAGCAGACTCTATTCAATAGAAAGAAATAAATTAAAGCCAATATTTTTTTTAACAGATGATTCAACGAGAGGCAGAAGTAAAGAATAAGGTAACTGCTGTGGCGTTGACAGACTCTGTTCACAACGTGTGGCATCAAGAAGTTGGGAAAACTATTCGAGAGTGGATGCGAGAGGTGAGGCTGGGTTTTTTTAAAGAGTTGGGATATATGTGTCTGTATATGGCTCTATAAACATGTCTTTATCTGCTGACCTCTTCCATTCCGTTAGGGTATGAAAGAGCACATTTCAGGAGCGTGGAAATTGTGTTCCCATTCCAGCCCCTAAAATAACTGAGATTAAAGACATCTCTGAACTTCAAAGGTAGCAGGCAAAATAATAAGAATCAAGTCCAGTGTTTCCTCCTGCTGCACAGCAATACAGACACATGTACCAAGGCAGGCCACACGCTGCCTGGTATCTGGAGCAAAGTCCTGGGCGCACGCAGCTCCTGGCTTGATCTGGCAATGGTGGAAAAGCCCCTTGAAGCTCTTTGTGACTCAGTTTGACTATTTGTACAGCTGGCCAAAAAATCCTTCCTCTCAGCAGTTTTACGAGGTGTAATTACTTCTGAAGTGCTTTAAAGTTTTCTGATGAAAAGCGGGAGTGTTTGCTGCTGTACAGCTACCAACAGCGAGCTGGTCCAGGAGGATCTGGCATTAGTTCGTGACCACTGTCCCCAGGTTCCACCCTGGGTGAAGGATGCTGCCATGCATTCATTATTCTTTTCAAACTTAAGTAAAGGGTTGCTGAGATTTTAAAACTTTTATTTTTTAAAGTGAGATCAGCTACATTTCCATTTTTTAGTCTCTTCCTCGCCAGGTCAGGCTCATTTCCATGCTTTCTATGCCCCCATTGCAGAACTCTGAAGCAATAGGTGCAGGTGGCAAATTTGAACTAGTCACATCCTGAAGTTTTTGGTAGGTTTGGCTTTTTTTTGTGGATTTAGTGAAACTTTCTGCATAGCATGCCTGTTCCTGACTTAACCTTACAGTTTTATAGGCTGTGACTGATGAGAATAGAGAATCACCTGGCATACAGCCTGACAGCTCTGACTTAAATGTTAAAAATATAAAGAATGGTAACCCCTACAGGCTCTGTCAGAAAAATCCCCATTTTCTTTATGGGAAATCAAAACCTTAAAATATATGTTATGTAGTAAAACTGAAATTTTAAATCCTGTAATTTGAATCTGACAACTCCATTTTTCTTTAAGCATTTAGTCTGAATAAGACAAGTGCATTACCTTTAATTTCATTTGCAGAAAGTAGATCTTAAAGAATAAGTTAAATGATTAATGGCCTAAAAAGTGGATGGAATGTCATAACTTACATTAGCATGGAAAATCTCCTATAAGAAAGAAGAATTTTACATATGTGAAGTGTGGCTGAGTGGTATTAAGACTAGCATATCACCTGGATATCTCTTACTTTAATCAGGTTTAAGGCTACTGGTAAAATGAATAATAATTAAAATATACACCTAATAGCTGCCTGTCTGTAGGGCTAATTGCTGTCATTGAAAGAATGAATTGTTAAAAAAGTAATTCTTCATTGGAGCAATCTCTCCTGTATCATTGGTGGCCTATTTTTAGTACCTATAGAAGTCATGATTTTTGAATTTATTAGGAGCTGTGATGAATGATAAAACAAATCATCCATTTACATATCTTGACACTGCTTTCGAGAATACTTATTTCTTACAGGCAAGTGTCACATTGTATATAAAAGCTGGTTAATTGTGTGCTAATCTTCTGTATTATCTCCAGCTCTCTGATGTAGTGTTCTATCTGTAGTTAATATTAATTTTACTTATTTCAAATGAATGTAATACTTCATAAAAATTCTACTTCTTTTTATAATTTCTACCATCTTACATTTGCAATTGCACATTCAGCTGTTAATTAAAATTATACATGCAAATTGTAAAATGTGTATTGCTTTACTTCTTTAAACCTTAAAGCCTTTGTGAAATACTTCCATTTTAACAATTTTTCACTAAAAAAGTTACATTGCTGGGTAGTGTGTTTGTTTTCTTCTTTTTTTTTTTTTTTTTTTTTTTCCATTGAGTTCAATAGTTTCATTGATCTACTGTTTCTTACAAAAATCTGCCATGCTTTGTGAACTTCACTTTCTAATCTCATACAGCAACCCTTCCTTTATGTTGTTCCTGCTCTCCCTGGTCCCAGAACAGTAGGGTTGCCTTGACAAATCTATTCAAAAGCCATTCCTCGCCCTTTATTGGTGGGGACTGAAGCCTTTGAAATTCTCTCCTTACTGCAGCACAGCTGACATCTTCTTCCAGACAGAATGAATTAAGGAAATACAATAAGACACTTGATCTACCAGTCAAGGATCTTTCCACAGTGAGGACGGACTCCATGGTGCACAACTAGGGCAGCAAGCATCTACAAATACACAATGCATGCTTGTTTACCAGAATAGCAATCGTCCATTTTTTACAATCATGATTGATGGGATGATTTTTTAGAAATCTGTCTGAAAATTCATTGAGTCTTTCCAAAAAGTTGTGTGGATTTTTTTTTTTTCCATTTTTTTGTTTGTTTGTTTGTTTGTTTTGGCCTTTTTGTTTGTTTGTTTGTTTCATTTTCTTTTTGTTTGTTTACCCTTAATGAAGTTAATCACTTTTTCAGAAAGGGAAAACGCAGATTTGTGGTGAAGGAAGCCATGAAGATCTCATATTTAAGCTGGCAATCTTATTAAAAATGTAGTTACTTTATAATTAAATCTTCAACTCAGTAGATTTTCTGTATTTTCAGTGTATTGCATTGAAAGCCTGTTATTTAATACTTTAATTCATGGGCATCTCTGAATAGAGAGCATTCGGAGCAAATAATTTTAAAAATTCGTGGTAAATTCATCCTACTCAGAAATTCAGGAATGAAAGGTAGATGTAAATGCTTTCTGAAGATAATTCCCCAATGAGCAGCGTTTGCATTTTTAAATGTTCATGTCCAATTCATCTCAGCTATATTTCCAGTCACTTAAATATTAATCTGCTATCTCCCTGGCCTTCACTCAGGTATAATCTGTTGTCTTTTGATTTCAGCACCCTTCTTTCCACAATGTACTCCATCAAAACACCCTGAAAATTTCTTAATGTTGGCAAGCAAGCAGGAACAGTGTTTATATCAACACCTGTTTAACAGCTACAGAAAGGAAAAGCTTAAAATGTGCAGAGGGTAATCCACACACTGGTTGGTCCAAGCACCTGCCCAAGTACACTGACACTCAAACTAGCACTTAAGGCCATGCCACTTAAGCACATTACAAATCTCCTGGATGATGGTCTCTCCATTTACTTATTTAGCATGAAATTATATTTTATTGCTGGTTTGTGTGAAAAAGCTGGTGTAGTTTACCTTCCAGTCCCTGTCGGGCCTGCTGTGTAAATCAGCTTTAGTATTTTGATGGGATCACTGTCCTTCCTTACAAACTCGGTGTTTGTTTTTAATCTGAGTTTTTGACTGACCCATAAATTGCCTGCCTGCTTTTACAGAACTGCTGCAACTGGGTGTCCAGCTCCGAACCCCTGGACACTTCTGTGGAGTCCATGCTGCCAGACTGCCCCCGTGTCTCTGCAGGTATGTGGATTTGCTTCCAGCCAGCCCAGGATACATGTCTTTGTCCAGATCTGCTTGGTTATTTTAAAATTAATTCGGTTCTGAATGCATTTGAACCCCAAGACATGGTTGAAGGCATAAGTCTGGTGCAGTGTTATACAGCCCACTGCTGATTGTTTCTTTTTGCTGTGTGTGGGATTCAAGTTGTCTTGTCTACTTACATTTTTCTAGTCTTCTTTTTGGCTTTATGTAATTGGTGACGTAGGTAGGAGCTTAAGAAAAATAATAGCAATGATAAAAACCCAGAAAATGTATCACAGATAAATATCTGACTTTATTTAAACAAGAAGGTCTCAAAGAAATACATTAATGAAAGGTACAGCCAAGTGACATGAGACACTTCCCTGAATCCTGGTCAAGAAAAGTCAGTTTACATAGCAAATTATTTAGAGCGTCCAAGAATCTTGATGTGACGTTTCTGTTATTTCAGAAATACTCAGCTACAGTCTTTCATTAAAGAATCATGAATCATGAACCATGAAGAGCACATGAAGTAATACAGAGGGACTTTTGTTAATGTGCAATAATTCCAGAAAGTAGGTATAGTTGTCAGTGTAACAGGAAAATCTCAAGTCTCGGTAGGAAAGTAATCTAAAATACATAAAGCTGTTACAGAACTTTCATATTTGATTATCAGATTTCCTAAAAGCCATAGTTAGCGTATTTCTGTAGAATGTAAAATCAGGTTCAAAGGAAGACACAGCCTATACAATATTAATTTAAAAGCTGGAACAGTGTTTGACCTTGCTCTGTGAGACGCAGTTGTTCGTTTGACAAGTTAGAGATTGGTATCTGTCTGGATTAGTGAGGTTGTTAATGAGACCTAACCTTGCAGATGAAATTTGGTTTACTGCAGGATATTCTTAAGGCTTGGAAAATTTAGTGGTGCTTTGTTTGAGAGCTCACAACAACCAGAGAGACCTGTAATCACATTTCTGATGTGGGTTGGGATCTAACCATGCTGATCCTCATCTCTGTGAAGACGCCGTGCAATGATCTTTGGAGGTCCCTTCCAACCCCTAACATTCTGTGATTCTGTGTGATTTAATAGGGGTGTCAATAAGTCTTAATTTCACCTTTCTATTGAGGATGGGTCATAGTGGGCATAACGTTTATACTCCACTTAATGAACTCCCAGCTACACTGAAGTCTTTGGCAGAAGAATTAATTTGAAGGGAGTAGGATTTTAGCCAGTAAATGTTGTAAAAGTAAGAGTTGGCTATTTGTATTTCATGTATACATGGAAAGCCACTAGATTACCAGTGTCTTAGAAGTTCTTGTCAGAGATTTTGGATGAACAGAAGCTAACTATTTCCAGCTTGGTTCTTTATAATGTAAGGGCAGTTTAAAATAGCTCCATGTTACTACTGCTGAATTATCAATTGGCTCATACATTTTTGTTTATATTTCTTGTATGCATGTCTTGCATGGACAACTGTTAGACATTTAGAGGAACAAATGAATAATTCTTACAGTGTGTTTATGTGAGCGACGACATAAGCCTGTATTAGGGTAATCTGTAATACATTTATGAAATGCTACTAGATGTAGGAGCATTAGTATTTAATGTGATAGATTTTATTTCACTCGTTTCCCAAGAATTGCAGTACTTGAAATAGCCCACACTCAAATACTGGCAGCATTGCCCTTGGTATTTCAGTGAATGACAGTGAAAGCAATCAGAGCAATGAGAGGAGATATTTATCTTTTTTTTAGTAAACCCATTGCAGAAGGAAGGTTAGCTTCTTTTTTCTGCTTGGAACCCCATCTTTTATCTGTGTTTGCACTGAGAAGTAAATTCAGGAATAACTGCCCCTCTGTCACATCTCATGAGCCACCTTTTCCAAAAAGGGTCTGGTATGAGGCCAGCGAGCAAAGTGGGATTCACAGGCAACCCCAGTGTGTTTGTGAGTAATGCCTACTGCAGAATATGTCACAGGCTCTGGCTTGCATTTCCCTTAAAAATCACTGGAGAAAGTGAAATGACCATCAAGATGGACAAACGACTTGTATTTCCAGACAGAGTTGTTCCAGCTTTTGATTACAGCATTATTACGTAATTAAAATGTTTGCCACAATTCATTCATGTCTTACTCAGCTACAGCAAGGAGTGAATACACTTTAATAATTAACCATTGTCAGTGTGAGAACAACAACAATACAGAAAAAGCAAGCCTTAATAAATCAGTTTTCTTCCGTTGTGGCAAGAGGTGGGGCACTGCAAAGGTCCCACCTTCATGGTCATTCCTCCACATCTCCAGGGTCTGGTTGCATTCCAGCATCACAGCTTAATGTCTTCCTGCTACTGGTTGTCATCATACCAAAGGGATTGTCCTCCAAGATTTCCCATTTAGTACAGCAGTCCTCTCTGGTACACATAGTCCTAAAAAGCCTCCCATGCTGCATTGAGAGACTTGTCTGCCAGCTCAAACATATTCCATCAGACCTGGAGTTCCTGCTGAAGCTGCTTGTCCAACACTACCCATCTTGCTAGCCTTCCCATATCCTTGAAGGCATTCTTCCACAGGACAGGAGAGTCCACCACTTTCTCTCTGTCATGTATCTTTCACCAGGCAGGATTGTTCAGCATCATTCCTTCTGCTCCTTCTCTGGCTTACTGCCTTCTCTGGTTTCCAATATTGGAGCTTTCCACAGGTAAGGTCCTCAGCCTCAGCCTATCCTACCCTCTTCACTTTCAGCCCTCATTAAGTCCCTCTATTAGACCTGAGGTCATCCTCTGCCTCAGTCTTAATCCACCTTCCTAATGGAGTCAAACTAGAAGACCTCTCTTCTGTCTTGGGGAGATGGATCCGTTTCCTGACTATCTCAGACATAAGCAAATATAGGATGGAGGAAGGTGAAGACTGGAAAAGCAGTCCATTCGATTAAAGATCATCACATAAAATGGAGTAGGGGTGGGAGTCTGGTTAGGGGACTGGAGGTCAACTTGTGTTTTGACACAGACCATGGCATAGACATTTTGGTGACAGGTTGTATCGTGCTGCTGGTTTACCATAGGTGTGGTTCACTCCATACCTTACAACATTTGTCCTAGTTATGGAGGAGTGAGTTCACAAGCCCTTTGGGAAGCCATGCTACTGGAGCAGCTGCTGGGTGGGAAAAGCTGGAAGTGAGGATGGGAGAAAGCAAATCCATGGGTCCGTGTCCATTGCTGTTCAGGAATTAAATTACATTGTTTTCAGGTTCATGGCCTGAACATTACCCCAGAACAGGCACTGTGATAAATTTTGCCAGGTAAACGTGTCCTTTATTTTCCTGAATGCAAGTATTTTTTCAGTGCCTCTTGGGGACCACCGTAGTGTGTGGATAAGACACATTCCTTAGCTCATGTGTTTCTGCCAGTGAAAGCTTTTTATTTAGAAGAGAAGATTAAACTTTGCAGTATTTTGCCGAAGTGGATATGCACCAACACTCATTTACATAATCAAATAAAAAGAAGTTATCCTAACATGAGTAAAATGAATTGTCTAATCAAATCCTTTTAAAGCCTTTCTAGTTGACCCCCAAAATCACTAGTTATTCTTTCAACAGTTGCAACCACTGTAGTTAAAAATTGTAAAATAAGGAAATTGTAACAGCAGAACACAAACAAGATGACACAATGGAATGAAACGTTGACAGTAATCAAGAAAAGTTCTATTCAGGGAAGAGCGAAACTTGAGTATATGTCTCAGTAATAAGGGAAAAAGTGCAAGAATTAATTCATGTGACTGAACAAAATTATCTGAGGCTGGCAGAAGAATATCAAACTCCTAATTCTGGGGGACAGGTATGAGCCATGCTAGAGGTACCCTGAACAGTATCCTGAGAGAGTCCTCAGAGAGTATTTCATGGTACCAAACATCCAGCCTGACTCTGTAGGGTATAGAAAACATCTAATTTTGTTTAGGCAAGCCAAGCACAACTTCTTTTTTTTTTTTACTTTAAATTCAGAAAGGTCACTAATATTATTTCTAACGAGGTGCTGCAGGTTTGGCTATTTTGCAGATAAATAAATAGAAAGGAAAATAGCAGCTTCAGAGAATGGTTGAGGTGTGAAGGGATCTCAGCAGGTCACCTGATCCAACTCCTGCTCAAGTGGGGCCACCTGGAGCTAGCTGTCCAGGGCAGTGTCCAGCCTTCCATAAGCTCCATTGAATGTCAATAAAGAAATCATGGTTGTGGTAATTAACGTTCACATTAGGTTGTGGGGTTTTTATTGTAATACTGGCCCTGACTACCAGAAATCGTGGCTTAACCACATGGTGAGCTGGAAGGCTGTGTAGGGTTCAAGTCCATACATGAGTATGGAGTGGAAATAGTGGTGGTTGTCCAAGCCCCAGGTAAGACCATCAGCATTATGTGTGTCAGCACCAAAAGGAGGTCCTTGTCATTGCACAAAGGTTCAGAAAGGGGTTATTTCCCTTCTTTGCTTTTTCAATCCTTTTAACTGCAAGAGGGGAAAGGGGGCTGGTGTTTGTTTCTGGCAGAGCTGGTCCCAGCAAGGAGCAGGGCTGTCATCCGTGGAGCCTCTCAGTAAGAACCCAGCCAAAAGCACTCCTGTGTGTGTTAAACACACACTATGTACCTTAAGGCTTGGGAGTTTTAGAGATCTTTCTGTATCCACATAAGAGACTTGCAGTTCAAAACAAATGAAAGCTGAGATTCTGCAGAGCTCACTGAAAAACGGGGAAAGGCTTGTTACCTGCTGGTTTTGAGTCTTTGGCATAGCTTGATTTAATATCAAGACAAGAACGTGGTACTAAACAGTCCCCTCGAGACTGCTGCTTTGTGCTAAGTAATAGAATAGCATCAATAATCCTTCCATGGGGCTACAGCAAATTTAAGTAAAGTTATTCTGGACTGTTAGATCTGCTTAAAAGCACTGATCCAAGAAGGTGAGCGCATCACTGATACAGTGAACTGTTCCCTTGGAAAAGCAGGCGTGCAGCCCAGCACCCACTCATCAGATAAAGCCCTTCTTGCAAAGCTTGTGTTGAGGCCAAGGAAAACTATGAATTACCCCTCAGATTAGGGAGGTGGTGAGGTTTTTTTTGTTGGCTTTGCCTAACAGGTGACTTCTGCCCGCTGCTCCCAGCATTCAGTTGTGCATTTCTGTAGAAAAGCCTCATCTGGCTGCAGATGCCACCCCATGCTGGGCAGATCCTAGGGTTCAAACAGGAGGATCTCCAGTGAGGTTAAATGGGCTCTGCAGCACTGCAGGGTTTGTGCACAGAGGTAATTGCATGAGCAAGGCTTGCGACAGCCAAAGGGAAGGGCCAGCTTACTCCTCCCTGCTTTTTTCCTCCACCCTCCACACTGCCACTCTTACACATGTATGTGTCTTGCTCATAGCGAAGGAGGCAGAAACAACCACAAACTGTATAAAGCATGAGACAATACCTGGCTCATCCCCTTAGCAGCTTTTAGCCTAGTTTACCAATGCTTTCTCATTTTTCACTCTTTAATCAATTGGATTAAGACCATCCCGGGCTGTTTTCTGGCTTCAGTATTTTGTGACCAGGGATAGGTGTCGAATAACTCCATATATAGCAGTAATATAAGAAATAAGTACAAAACCATGCACATTTTACAGTAAAACAGATTAGGCAATTTACCCATTTTTTGCTAACAATACTATTTATGCATTCACTGGTTGTTCATGGAGATTAAGATTACAGTAATCAGTGTTTACTGTAAACCTCTTTGCATTTCATGTCTTCATGTGCACGTAATTCTGTCAATAAAGGCTTTTCACTTTGGAGAAAAGATTAAACGCGGCAGCGTTTTGTCAAGGTGTCAGGCTCCTGTGGTTAGCTGCATATTAATTTGTTTTAAGGTGTTTGTGTCATTAGTAGCACAAATGGAGGCATGCAGGAGTGTGAATGGTGAAGGTTGCTGCCGAGCCCTGCGTCAGCATCCTGGCAGGCAGCAAGTGCTGCTCCCGCGCTTCCGTTTCTGCTGCTCTACATTGTCCATCAGGGACTGGAAATTATAATGGAAACTTGGAAGCATCAGCCTGACTGAGCCACAGCTCTGGCAGTTGCTGCACTAAGTCTAACTAATGTCTTCTTAGCACGGAGGTAAGTAGCTTGTTCCCTGCTCTGGATTCTTCAAAGACGCTCTGCTGTTAGTCTCCTGCTCAGCCTCAGGTGCTGCAGGCAGCTTTTCTTCTCCTCTGTAATACCTGGCTGGATGTGAGCTCCTCTCTTGTGTTTCAGGGAGCTTTGCTCTGCTCTGGAAAGGACAAAATCTGTAGAGACTTGTTGAACAGTGCTGCAGATTGTGTTCCAGAATGCCAGAGCCTCAAAATCAAATATGAAAATAGAAGTTTGAAGGTGTTGATTTCAGTTACCGGATGTTGTCACTGTCAGAAAGTTTGGTTTTCTAAGAATTTCAGTTTTATAATGCATTTTTTAACTTGTTCTGTGACCAGCTAGGTGTTCAATATCCCACCATACTGTTATTTTTCAGGACAAAACACTCATGTTCATGTACGATTCTGCAAAATAGCAACATGTATTTGAGGGGCAGTGCTGATAACAGAGAAATTATTTCTTCAAAAATTACTTTTGTAATCAAGCATATCTATTTATCATTGCATTTTTGTAGAGCAGAGTGAACTCTTTAGAGCGAGGTGTGCTTGTCTCAGGGTCCCTGAGGCTGTCTTTAAGTGAAGCAATCATGAATAATGTAAATTATTGCAGCCAGATATTTTCTACAAAGTGTTTGATAACAGTTAGACTGCTGTGACCACTGCTTCTGATACTACCTAATGGTATCTCATTAGTTCTTTGTATATCTGTATCTCTCTACATGTTGGCTGAAGTCTTGCGCTTACGTGCAATTGCAAAGTCTTGAGTTCAGGGACTTAATTTATGGTGTTTGTGCTTAATCTTGGCCCATGCAGATGTAGCCAGAATAGGTGTTGCTTAGCCAGACCTCTGCATGGTTGTGTTGTTAATTTGCTTATTCTGTGGTTCTGTACAGGGAGAATGGCAGTGGAACAAGTAATTAGTACATTTGTGTTTCGAAAAAGCATATGCCACTTTACTCCAGGTATCCAAGTGACACTTTAAAGACACTCTGTTAAGTATGACTAAGTCACTGATAAAAAAGCCAGTCTAGCATTAGTTGAATCCACAGAAGTTTTGTCTGTTGAAGAGCAAAAGCTAGAACAAGTGATGAACTTCTAACTTCATGAAAATCCTTCAAAAGGAAGTGAGGGTGAAGGGGCTGGAGCACAGGTCTGAGCAGGAGCAGCTGAGGGAGCTGGGGGTGTTGATCCTGGAGCAAAGGAGGCTGAGGGGAGAAGAAATTCTTCACTCTAGGGGTGGTGAGGAACTGGAATGGGTTGGTTGTTGATGTCCCATCCCTGGAGGGTTTTAAGGCCCGGTTGGATGAGGTTTTATGCAACCTGGTTGCACAGGGAGGGTTCCCTGCTCATGGCATGGGGGTTGGAATTTGATGATCTTTAAGGTCCCTTCCAACCTTCATGATTCTATGATTTCAAATGCTCTGTACATTTTTCTGTGGAATCTCCAGTCTTTCAAAATCTTTTCTGTGAAACTGACCTGTCTTCATCCCCCTAATGCAGTGCACAGACTTCAAATCTTCACTACCTGAATTTTTTCCCATTTCATCAGCCAAAACTCACATTTGACCCTTTTCTCACCATCATATAGTCAGTTTAGGAGGAGCTTGTCCAGCAGTACCCCTTCTGGAGCTGCTGATCTTCATCTTCACTCTCAAGTAATGTTATGAAAGGTTGCAGGTAGCTTTTTCAGTTAAAATAAGCAAACAAACAGATTAAATCCCCCCCAAAAAATGCAATCATCTTTGTTGTTAATATCCATTCTGCTCACCTTCATGTCCATAGAAGCTTTACCACCAGTGAATTTAAATTTTCTTCCCGTGTTAAATACTTCAGATACTCCAGCAGTAACATCTCTATTCAGTAGTAGTTTCTCCATGATAACTGTATTTGCAGATTACTTAGTCTGCAACTTCTTAGAAATATTGAGTAATATTGATTTTTAACCTGTTTTCACGAGTAAACAAGAATTCTACAGTTGTGCTGTTTGTCCCCTTGTGAATTTATGAGGCATTGATCAATTTCTGCCTAATTTGAAGTTTTAGTTGTAATTAAGTTTTGCCAAGTGTTTTGATAGTCATTTACAGTATAGAAGAAGAAATGAGGAAAGTGTCTTCCTAATAAAGGGAAGACTTTTTAATGTCTCCTTTGAAAGGCAAGGGGGAGTGACTCAGGGTGGTGGAAACTAACAGCTAGCAAAGCAGCAGTCACAGCCAGCCAACTGCAGCAGGTAAGTGGCTCCAGTGTAATGGCAGTACAGAGGGTCTTTTTTTCCAAAAGTTTAATGGGAAGCCTGGGAAGAGGAAAAAATAGTTGCTGGAAAGAAAATTAAGACAAAGGACTTTTTAAAATTGTGTAGGCAGTGTGGCATAATTTGTCCTGCTGCTCAGAATATTCTGGAGGAATAAATCAACTGCCTGACAAAAAATTGAGTGTACACTATTTGCATCTAAATTCTTGCCATCTAAACATGCTAATTCATCAAAGAGTGGAACTGAGTTTATTTAGGCCTTATTTTCCAGTAAGTTGCATCTACACAAATTATTTACATTCATGAACCTTAATTCTTCTTTTATAAACTCCAGTATCACAGCACTGTAGGTCTGAAAAGGATTTTTAGAGTGCATCAACTTCATCCCCCAGCCCAAGACATGCACAGGTGTGAACACATTCTCACTGGGCAGTCCCTTCCAGAATTCCAGTTTTAGTTACCTGTGTCTTCCTTGGTGCTTGCATTAAACTTCAGGAACATCTGAGTAAGCAACAGTTACCCCCCAAAATAAATAAGCCTCTTGGGCAGAGTGGTAAGCACTGAGAATTACTGTAATTTTACAGTAGATGACTTGCAATGAATTTGGGTTATTGTCCCTAAAGAAGAGTGGATTTCCTGAGACGAAGAGCATAAGAGCAAGTCAGACTTGTAAAAAGTTGTAATATAGAACTAATTCTTCATTGTCCACAGTACCTAGGAATTTATGGTAGGAATATATATGGACCTCTAAATCCATTTTTTCCTTTTTTTTTTTCTTTTTTTTTTTTTTTTTTTGAGATTTATGTCAGACTAACTGTGCAAACAGCCTTGTCTGAAGTGTTGGGTTAGTGTTTTTCCCATCTTCTGTAACTTCTCTCATGTTTTGAATTTTACATAAAATGAACATCAGTAGCCAGTTAGCTGGTTTATGACTCTTGAATACAAACTCTGCAGTCCTGCTGATTTAGAAATATTTAGCCCTGAGAAGATATTGATGAGAAGCAAGGAAGAATGTACCTCATCAAACACTTTACCTTTTTTTTTCCAGATAGAGGATAGGAACCTATACTGAACAATGTCATACTTTCTTCATCATTGTTATTTGCAGTTTTGCCAGCTCCATCTGAAAAACATTTGTTTGCTGTGGATTGCATTTGTAGCTTGTAAATAAAACGAAGTTCTTTATCATGATAAGTTTGCCAGCCATAGATTGTTTTTCCTTTAGCTTTCTTTGTCATCTTTTAATGCACATAGCAAGCTATTTCCACCTTTTTCCTTGACTGATGTCACTTTTTCTCTGGACCAGGAGGACTCGCCCACCGTCTTGGGTCGCCTAACAAACTTTTTAAAAACACCATCCATTTATTCATTCATTCATGTTTAAATATCTCCTCTTGACTAGATTTGGTAATCTCTACCTTGAAGAAAACAGCCTTTTTGAAGCACTGAGTGTGTCTGTGTTGGTGGCTGAGGCTTTGCTCTGTGCAAACCCACCCAGTATCAGCAGATCTGGTTCACTGGCCCCAGGCAACCACCACTTCCAGCCCAGTAACCTCTTGCCTTTATTCATCACAATTCTGCCCAAAAATGGTAAAGTCATGGAAAGCATTATACCTGTTTGTGTTAGGAAAATTGTCATTCATAGTTTTTGGGAACTTCTGATGTTTATGACCACCAGCCTTCATCTCCTGAGCTCCTGATGCCTTCCAGGGTGATGAAGCTCCCTGTGCATCGCAGAGATCACAGAATCATTAAGGTTGGAAAAGACCTCTCAGCTGATCCAGTCCAACCATCAACCCAGCACCACCATGCTCACTAGAGCATGTCCTGAAGTGCCAGGCCTACACATATTTTTAACACCTCCAAGAATGATGACTCCACCACTTCCCCAGGCAGCCTGTTCCAATACTCAAAACCACTCTTTCAGTAAAGGAATTTTCCCTAATATCCAATCCAAGATGTGTTTCAAGGGAAGTTTACCTCATTCTCTGGTTTGCCAAGGTATTCTGTCACAAGCCTCCCCACCAGAATTCTTTTTATCATGCTAGCATGGAAGACCCAACCTCAAATTTACCAGTATTGTTGGGAGAAATAACAGTGGTTTTAGAATGGAGCGCCACATCCTCACTCCTTTATCCACTTGAGTCACTCTAAATAGGTAATAAGCAGACATTTTGCTGGTTCAGGCTCACAAATTGTCTTAACGTCTCTCAGTAATGCCAGTTATATCAAATCCTGCTCATGCCTGTGATTGGACAACAAACAAGGATTGGAAGTACTCCTGGCAGTGGGATAGAATTGATTTTAACATCCCTTTTCTTTCCCTTCGCCACAGAAATTTAATTTATTTGCAACACATGGAGGTTAAATTTATATCATATTTGCCTTCTTAGCACCCTGCCCTCAAGTTGCTAATTTAACAGTTTTCTGGCTGCTCCAGCTAGCTCTCAGCTGAGAAGATTAGTTTCCCAACCTGTGAGATAACCAAAAAGATGAGAAACATGGAGCTCTGTGATGCCATTTTTAGAGGCCCTTTTCACAGTGTATTTGCACTTTAAACTTTCTCCTATCAAGGAACATGCCTATATTTGGAAGGCCCAATTTTCTGTTGAGAGGACTTTTCATCTTCTGTTAACCAGTGTCAGAAACTAGTCCTGTCATGCTGATGTACAGGGACAGCTAAGTGACTTGTTTTAAATGCACTGTGGTTGTTATCTCTTTATTGAAAGCAACAGCAAACAACTGCCTATAAGTAATATTCAGATGCTAATTGTTTACACAAACAGTGTTAAAGGAAAAGGCTGATTTAACAGACATTATATTCTTACATTATGACATAAAAACCATACTCTGTGTTAGTTGTTGATAATGAATATGTCTCAATATTATGAATACTTACGTATTCCAAGAAATAATTTAATGAGCCACATTTAATAAGTGCTATTTTTAAAGCTATGTTCCAGTCTTTATGTGAAAGAAAGGAATTGGACATTTCCCCCCACATTAATCCTTTTGTTTTAGATAGGTTTACAAGACATATCTACAACAACTTAACAGAAATAATCCACATGGTTAATAAAGTGAACTGTTTCAGATTATGTTTGTTAGTGCTGATGTGAATGCAGAAGTAATTTTGAAGGAAAATGCCACGTACTTTTGAACAAACACTGTGTAGTGCCCACTCTGAGGGACAAGAGTTGTCTTTTTTTAGTGAGTTTAATCTTTGTGTAAAGGAAGCATTGTGTATAAAGGTTCTTACGACTTTGAGACTTCTGTGTTAATACATGGTTTGAAATGGTACATTATAAAATATTATATTGCATAGCAATGTGCACAGTAATGATGCACAGTATACATGCAGAATAATGCATGTGTCTGATTTTTATTACTTATGAATAAAACCCACATGTATTTGAAATCTGAAGGCCAGTCTTTGACTCCTAGGCACTGACCTGAGGATCCACTTGAGTCCCACTGGTGGTTTTCAACCATGCCAGGGGACACCTTATCTCTGGACTTTGCCTTGCTCAGCAAGACAGGTCATCTCCTGTTTCCCTCTTTGCATCCAGAAGATTGGTGCTATTACATCATAGTTAGAACTATATACTGAGCTGAGTGTTAAACTGGAAGGGCTTGTCCTCTGTGTTTGAACACTGGTGTGAACAGGAGCATCCCAGCCCAGCCAGAAGTGCTGTGGCTGCTCCAGCTGGAGTTTTCTGATGCAGCTGCTCCTATGGGGAACGTAACATCTCTGAACACTTTGCTCTTCTAGGGTAACTGAACTTCAAACACTCAGTCATTACTCTGGTAGTTATATTTAAGTGTTTGTTATTTGGGTAATTTAGGGTCAGAGGTCTGGAGGTCTGTTTATGACTGGGGGCTGATCTAGACACCCATTCAGTGAAATCTACTCACTTTTTAGCATAAAATATTTCCTATAAACTCAAACACACGATGGGTCATTATTCAGGGTCTCCTAAAGCAGTGCTGTGCTGGACAATTATAATAGTGCATGTCAGAGCTGCAAGATAGGATTTGTTCTGTTTCAAGAGTGCTCTGGATGTTTAGGATTTTGAGTTTCCTGCTACTGATTGCAGAACTTAGACTTGTACATTAGGTGCAACTTGCAAATTCACCACATCTTATGAATTTTGCAGATTTCTTTTGGCAGCTGGGGACCTGGTTCAGCTGCCACTTCAGATACCCAGTGGTTTTGGTGGGTCTCATATCCCTGCAGACCACTATTTTAAACCAAATGCTGCTCATGAACTAACAGTTTTTTTAAGAGTGGGGTTTTTTTTTCCTTCTTTTAATAGTCCTACATGAAACTTATTAAACATTTGTGTGATGCATTGGCCAATATAATTCTTTCCATTATTCTTGGAGCACACATCTCCTATCCTCCAGGAAAGTGCTGGCTTCCCATAAATATCTGCCTGCCTGGTGCAGAGGAAGGGATGCAGCCTTTGGGGACAGGGAACTGAAAGAGCACAGGAGAGACCCTGAGCTGTTGGCTGCTGGTTTGGTCACCTTCCTTTGAGTTACTGGCTTGAGATCCCTTCCACTGAAATGGGAACTGAAGTTGTTTGTTAAGTCTAGTGTCAGTGGTCTAACCCCTGCACTGCCCTATAGGTGAAGGTTCTCCGTTCCTCATCCATCCTAAAAAAGAGTGATTCCTGCTTGTTGTTTTTCAAAAAATGGCACTCATTACATGCAAGCTGTGGTATGAGGGCTCGAGGTGTTGCTGGTCTCCTTGACCAGCCAGTCTGCTATTTGATTATTTTTACCAATGCTTAGTAAATGCCATGCATTTTTTGAAAAAGTGGATCAAGGAATGGAGTAGCCTCACAGGCAGAGAGGCACCATGTTCACTCAAGCTAAGAGTAGGATTTTTTGTACACTGAGGAGAGGAGGACTCAGTGACAGAAAGAAGATCAGTTCCTGTATCTCTCCACATCCTTGTGTCTTTGTCCAGAGCAGCTCAGGGCTCAGTAGGTAAATGAGGATCTTTACTGCTGTTTTGCATGTGAATCATAAAGCTTATGTTTTATTAAAAGTTCAGAAATTCTTGATGAACTAGAAGTATGAGTGTTTGTATCACTTGCTGTCAGTCCTGGTTTCTGCACATTTGCTTCTTCACCAGAACTACATTTTTATTTGTATGGTTTTAGCAGTGTATGCACAGCTTGTAGTTTGCACACACAGGTAGATAATGTTATCTTGGTAACAGTGGTACCAGGAGTCACAGGTGGATTGATTTGTCATCATTCAAAGCTTTTATCAACCATGTAAAACATATTCCTCATATAAATTAAGAAATAGAAATTTATCTTGAATAGTTGTGCTTTCCATGCACTGGCTTTTTTGTTATACATTTTGTTAATTCCTGTATGATTTTTCTGTGCTACATCTCTTTTTTAAACTTTGCCTCTGATTTGGTGCCTGACTTTGTTTAATGCTGCTAAATGATTTACAGAGCTTTACAAGTGATGTTCTGGAGAGACACTGTAAGCTGTCCCCAAATATGATACAATATTGGGTTAGCAATAATATGGATACTGATGCAAAATCAATGCAAACAGACTCCACATCTAATCCCACACTTGCTCACTCAAGTTCACTGGCAGCAGCAGCAAGTTACTTCTTTGATTTTAGTGCTGGATATGCAGTATTTATGAGGGGTTGCACTTACATCCTGACTTGGGTTATCCTTGTGACAGCGCACATTAAAACAGTTTTTAGAACTGAATTTGTTCCAGCAGTGTTACCAGGCCCCACTAAGACAAACCTGAGTTTGGGGTTTGGCTTATTGGGGTTGTGGTTTCCCCGCAGCAAAGACTGCACCAGCTTCTTGAAGGTGCAGAATATAATTAACATCTTGCAGGTTGTACCTGTGCAAGGCAAGGCAGGACACAGCTCCCAGGGTGCCTGTGATGTGCAGGGCAGGATTTGGCCATCTGACACATACTCCTCCTCTGTATGGCTGCAGAAAAAAAAAAAAAAAGTGTCTGGCTCCAGCGCACTATTAGGGCTGTAATTAGTGTAACTAGCAACCAATATGAAAGAGCAGAATAGAGGTCACCACAAGACTTCAAAGGTCTTAACAGGTTAAGGTTGGAGGGCAGTCTATCCCCTCGCTTAATCTGTTGCCATATCTTCTGAGATTTGTTGAAATCTTCACTGACCTCTAACCCTGACGTGTTGCTCTCCTGTCATTTACGGATCACATGCCACTTTCCTTATTCCTGTCCATTTAGTCAGGCATGGATCGTTGTGATCAGCATCTCCCTTTTCCACTCAGATGTAGGTGTGCCCAGGTAAACAGCCTTGTGATGGGGAATGAAGTCTTGTGGTTTAAAGCCCTGTAATGCTCTTGCCCTGATAGCTGTAGACTCATCAGACATGGTTGTTTTACTGTATTTCAACGTGTGGTTTGTAGATTACATTTGACACATAGAATAGGCTCAGGTTTAAAATCTCGAGTTTCAGCCATAAATTAGGCATTGTACACTCATTTTCAAAGGATACAAAATATCAAGCTTTTATGAGTTGCTTTCTTAAACCTAACTGTCCAAGGGTAGTTTTGTTTATATTTTCAGTAACCATGAAAGGTCTTACCAGTTAAATGTGCAACTCAAGGGCAATTTATATTGTGGGAAAAATCAATAAATATTCCTCTATGGTGCTTTGTTATGGAAGACAAATGCCCTCCAAGGAAACCCTCCTCTTCCTGATGGTTCTGGGCTTTTTTTCCCCCCTCAGACTCAGCGTTGCATCTCCACCGTGAATCCCAGTGCACAGGGTTGAAGTTCATTTCCCCTTTCCCAGGCATCAGGCAGTCCCTTCTCCTTGCTGGTGCCCACCCCAGGGTGATGGGCAGAGCAGAGGAAATCACAGAATCACAGAATCCTAGGGGTTGGAAGGGACCTGGAAAGACCACCCAGCCCAACCCCCCTGCCAGAGCAGGGTCACCCAGAGCACATCACACAGGAACATGTCCAGGGGGGTTTGAACGTCTCCAGAGAAGGAGACTCCACAGCCTCTCTGGGCAGCCTGTCCCAGGGCTCTGTCACTCTCACAGGAAAGAAGTTCTTCCTGATGTTCACATGGAACCTCCTGTGCTCCAGTTTGCACCCATTGCCCCTTGTCCTATCACTGGACATCACTGAACAAAGCCTGGCTCTGTCCTCCTGACACTCACCCTGAACGTGTCTGTAACCATGGATGAGGTCACCCCTCAGTCTCCTCTTCTCCAAGCTCAAGAGACCCAGCTCCCTCAGCCTTTCCTCATCAGGGAGGTGTTCCACTCCCTTCAGCATCTTGCTGGCTCTAAGGGAAGGGTTTGCTTCCCTTGCCCTCTGTGGATGCTTGCCCTCAGGACAGCCATAGCCATTCCCACAAGGAGGAGGTGACTGGACTTCTCCTGCTATGCCAGCAGAGGTGCCTTCTGGGTTCCACCCTTTTGCTGCTTCCCACACTGTGGTCCCTCCCAGGGGTCTGAGCAGCACAGATCCAGGGAAGAAAACACTCAAAATGGCTTCAGCAAAGGAACATGCAGCAAGCTGCTTGCCTGCACCAAACCAAGCACAGGTTTAATTGTCCTTTTAACCGATTAAAACACTTTAAAAGAGAATAAGAGCAACTGAGAGGGAGTGAGAGCAGCCCAGTGTTAGATTTAAAGTTCAACAGGGAGAAAAGAAAAAAAATCAGACAAGGATTTCACAAGCAACGACACTTGGATGGTATTTGGGAAATCTTTTTCTTTCAAGACTATCTTGCGATTAACTATGGGAGTAGCACATCAAAGCTGCACTGACTTCAAAGCTTAGAACCACTTACAGCTTCCAGCTATTACTAAAACCTACCACTTCACCCTGCCAGCAACTCATCTCAGCTGCCTCTTTAAGTTACACCCATCTACTTCCTGGATTCTGATTTTGGGGAGGAAAAAAAATAAAATAATAAAATAAAATAAAATAAAATAAAATAAAATAAAGTAAAATAAAATACAGAAACCAACACCAAAAAAAACCCTTGTAAATTAAATGTAGCTGCTCACACTGAAAGAGACATCAAAGTCAGGGGAAAAAATGCAAGTGGAGGCATTAAGGCATTGCAGATCTAGTACAAACTCAGTGGTGATTTACATGCACACAGTCTCATTTGGCTAACTCCAACAAAGCTGTCTGCTTTGGGGAAGTTTTCTGACTGAGTTTTGCCCATGTATAAAACCCTGGAATGAGGGGAGCAAGCTGTTTAGGCCTTTATGTAGGTCCTGAAGTTACTGGTAGCTTGGCACGAGCAGAGGTGCTTTGGGACTCCAGAATACCTTCACATTACAGCACATTCCATGAAATCACTCCCATCTCTGTTGCACAGTGATGATCCACATCCTCCGGTCTCAAAATGGTGTGTCAACAACCGGGCCACAATCACCATTTATTGCTGCAATACTTTTGTTTCCTTTGCATTAGTGGGAGAGATTGCGGAAGCGGAGTTTGCATATTTGGTATTTTGGGAGTCCCTGAAACAGCTCATTTGTTGTAGCTTAGGGCTGTGCTGCGCTCTCTGAACTGATATAAGAAGGCTAAAATGCACCAAAATAGTAACTTACTGCAGTATTAATATTGTTCAGCACTTAAAATTGTTACATTGTTATTTTCTGATTGGGAGTTTTATGCCTAGGGTTTTTAAAACGGTACATTAATCTCTGAATAAAATTTGTCTTGCAAATGACATATTAATAGAAAGTTAGGAACAAGTGTGGGTCTTTGAGTGTGTTTTATGTAACAGTTTATATGTTCAGTACCAGATCAATGACATGCTCTCTAGAGCTAAATGCCATTAATCCATTTACAGCCACTCATTGCAATGAAGAGAAATTACCATTGAAAGAGCCAGTTGTACTATAAGGATAATTTCTCTGCTTCCTTCATAGTTTTATATTGTGAAAATGCCTTTGCAGGTATATAAGCCAATCCTTTTTTATTATTATTATTTCTCCTTTATTTTGTCTGTACAAGGTGGGAGTTTGGCAGCATGGGGGCTCTGGTAGCTTGTTGCAACAGTGGTTGCCACTGGGTGTAAATAAATTAATTACAGCATAGCACAGTCAGTTGGGAAGAAAAGAGTATTGTCTTTTGAAGAGCTGAAGGATGAAAAAAGCATATGGGAACTTGCTGTTAAATCTAAAATACATATGGTCACTGTATGTTCTGTCTGAAGAATGTGCCTCTACTTCTTGACTGGCTGATGATGCAGTCAAAATCCCCTCAGGACAAGAAGGACATGGAGGGGCTGGAGAATGTCCAGAGAAGGGCAAGGCAGCTGGGCAAGGGGCTGGAGCACAAGTGTGAGGAGGAGCAACTGAGGGAGCTGGGGGTGTTGATCCTGGAGACAAGAAGGTGAGGGGAGACCTGCTGGCTCTGCAGCTGCCTGAGAGGAGGTTGGAGCCAGGGGGGTCGGGCTCTGCTCCCCAGGAACAAGGGATGGGACAGGAGGGAACGGCCTCAAGTTGTGCCAGGGGAGGTTGAGGTTGGATCTGGGGAACAATTCCTTCCTGGCAAGGGTTGTCAGGCCCTGGCCCAGGCTGCCCAGGGCAGGGGGGGAGTCCCCATCCCTGGGGGGTTTCCAAGCCCTGGAGATGGTGCTGAGGGACATGGGGCAGTGGTGGCCTTGGCAGGGCTGGGTTAATGGGAGGACTTGATGATCTTAAAGCTCTTTTCCAACCAAAATGATTCCATTTGGTGCTACCCTACCCTACCACACCCTATCCCATCCTATCCTACCCTATCCTATTTTAAAATGTGAGATTATTTGTGTTATATAATTAATATAGAGTCAGGTATGACTCCACTAATGCATTTATGCATTTCAATACATGGCAGCTCTTTTTTTCTTCTTCGAGAATGCATTTCTGTGAAATACACTGTGCAGACTAGGAACAGCACAATAATTTGAAGTTCATTGAAAGTATAGGAGGACATTGCGTTTCTTGTCCTTATGTTAAACTTGGCATATTGATTTTTTTGCACAGCTTGCAGTATAGAAATGTGATCTCCAGCTATGGCAAGGCAGGCTAACCACATGTGAATTTGTTAAGTACTGCTGAATTAACAGGAGTCATTGGACTGTGAGATCATGGAGGCTTCTGTAACTCTTTATTTATGACTTAATCAATTAAAATAACAAGCTTTTGTTTTACTGGCTGTAAACAAATAAGCACAAATCATCTGCAGAAGCCATTTTTTCATATGCTTGCTTGTTTTCACAATGTAAAGACTCAGCTGCGGTACATGCACAGGCAGAGCTGGAGCTGAAGTTAAGCATCAAAAATCCAAAGATTCAATAAATGTAGTTAGCTACTATTTTTTAGATTAGTGCAGAATATTCAGGAAGGCACAGTGCCTTCCTTAACTTGCAGGATTCTATCTAAACTTGCCATTACTCTTCTTTGCATATTCTTTGCCTGTTTAATCTTTTGTTCCCTTCATGTTCAAAGATACCAAGAACATGGAAACCACCAGCACTTCAGCCTGCATTTAAATTTAGTTACAGAAAAGCATTCTTCTGATGTGGAGCTGGCTCGCTCCTCTCTCTACATTATTAAACCTGCTTAAACTTCATCACTCTATTGTTCACCTTGCTTGACTTCCCAGAGCAGCATGGCCATGCAGAGAGGGTGAGCTGCAGCTCTGCCAAGTGGGTTCCTCATGGTCTTTTAGGAATGCTAGTGCATTATCTGCTGTGTTTGTGAAGTTTTCTGATTGCTGATGGGTTGGAGGAACCCTTCCAGTGCTGAGTACATGAAGAAGAGTCTGGCCAATAGGTCAAGGGAAGTTGGTTCTCCCCCCCAATTCTTCCCTGGTGAGGCCACATCTGGAATACTGCATCCAATTCTGGGTTCCCCAGCTCATAAAGGAGAAGGAACTACTGGAGAGAGTCCAGCTCAGGGCCCGCTGTGGGATCTGCTGTAGGGGATCCTGCTCTAGCAGGAGGGTTGGACCAAGTGATCATCAGAGGTCCCTTCCAACCCTGACCAGTCTGTGACTCTGCGACTCCAGAATCAAAATGGTAAAATGTCCAAGAAAAAGCCAATGTCTGAAGGTATTTTGGGGGTTTGAAGTCATGGCCGTTCAGCTTTTGAAATGTTTTCCACCCCACCCCTCAAAAAAAAAAAAACAACCAAAAAAAAAACAACAAATAAATCAAGAGGTTATTTCAGGGAAAAGCGAAGGTGACATTATTCCTGAGGAACCTCGTGAGTGCAGTCTGTTCACAGAGTCCCTCATGGAAATGATGTGGACGAATGCCTGGCTTATCACTCAGAGTTTATTGGGAACTAATCTGCTCAAAATGTTTGGAATAAGCTAAAACCTGGCTTGCTCATCTAATGAAAAAGGTCAGAATGGAGAAGAAAGCGCCACTGGTTTGTGTTAGGTGACACTGTGCCCTGCTTGTCTAATTTGATTACATAGAGCCACTGAAGCCCCAGGCAAAGCTGATTTTAGCTATAATCAGCTTCTTAACCTTTTGAGAACTAACGTAAACACTACCTACCAGTGGTTAATTATGTTGCTCTGTTACATGCAAAGGTAAAAGTGTAGAACTGCAGTAACACATGTTGTGACAAGATCACTCCAGGGGGTTACAGCCCTCTGCATTTTATCTGCACTTATTGATTTCTTTCTTAAAAATTAAAAATGGGGCATGAGCAGGGAGCATTGGTTTATCAGTTTCAGGCAGCATTGCCCTGTCATGCTACTGCCTCATCTCAAATTCCTCTTATATACAGGAGGGGAGATCCAGTGTGGGTTGTGGTCACAGATCTGTTATTTTTTAATTAGTTTGGATTAACTTTGTTCTCTTTTTTTTAATATTATTATTTTAAATAAACCATGTGTGCTCCCTTTCTCTGTGATGAGCATCTTCCAGAAAGTTTTGTCATCTCTTTTGGAAGATGCACCATGTCCACATGAGACACCTGTCTCTGGGTGGGATAAAGAGGAATAATTTAATTTTTAGATTTTGTATATCCGCATTAGGAAAGAACCAGAAATCCAAGGCAGAAAAGCTGGCTCCCTGCAGAACCTCTGTATCCTAGTTTCACGTGTGTTTTGGTTCATACAATTCCTATAGTTTGCCAGGAAAGCTGCATTTCCAATAACTTCAAAACTTGTAGGAGATTTTTAAGCCAATGGGCTTCTGGTGTGTTTTAAATTTTCCTGACCCATGCTGTGTTTTTGTGAGGAAGCCCTGATGTACTCATCCTACCTACTTGCTGCTCTTATGTGCTTCCTGCTTGGAGGTAGCAAGTTTCCTTTCTGGATATCCACTATGTAGAATGTACATTTGTACAAGATGTGGACAGGCTGGAGAAGTTCCAGAGAAGGGCCACAAGGATGATCAGAGGACTTGAGGACCTGCCATATGAGGAACGATGAATAAGAACATTCAGTACACAAAAATCTCTCTGACCCGTGGCCCTGCGTGGTTATGTACAAGGTCAGAGTTGGTTTCCTTCCAGGCAGTAGCTGTAAGGTTTGCCCTGCACATATGTGTCCTTGGCAAGGTTATATATAATATGTTGAGAGGAAATTGGGCAAACTGCATCAGAGAGGTGGCAGACTCACTTAGCTGACTCTGAGTGTAGTGGTGTGTGGACCCCCAAGGTCTGGACAGGAGTGAGAAATTGCTCATGAGCTCCTGAATGTGTAAGTGATTCAGTCTTTGTCCAGGGTCCATGTTTTTCTCCAAGAAAGGTGTATGCATAAAGAAACTGAAGCTCACGGTGACTCCTTTGGGTTTGTTGCAAACCTTTTGGTGTTTTAGCCTCTAGCTGTGCAGGTCACCTCGTGTTCTGGTGTCTCTTCACAGCCTGCCAGCTGCTGTGCACAGCTGGGTGACTTCTGGCCATGCCCTGCGTTTCCCACAGGAGATGTGTCAGGGAGGCTCCTTGGGCACAAAGATGACCTCACCTGTTGGTGGCAAATCGTGTTTTCTGGGGTTTCATGTGTGCTGAGTATGGCCAATATAGCTGCTTTTTCCAACCTACTCTCACCATCCCTGTCTCCTTGCTTTGATTCTTCGAAGCAGGGAAAAAAAACTAATTTCAAGTATTTGTTAAGTATATCACCATGGCATCAGTTACATTTCCTCAGCTGAGAGAAAGCTCCATCCTTAGCAAAACTGAACATCATTGTTCTGAAGCAACAGGGTGTTTTTTTTGACGTCTTTTACTCCACGAGAAAGAAGTGGGATCAGATTCTCTCTTCTGGTCCAGCTGGGAGGAAAAGACTGCTGAGGCAGGTCTGCAAAACCCATCAGTCTCCACGTTTAGGACTAGATGTCCTTGTGCCTCCTCCTTTCCTCAAGGCATTCCAGTTACAAGGAGGCTTTGTGCAAGGTTTCTGCCACGTGAGTATCTGCTTTGCTTCAGAATTATTACCTGGGGACTGTTTAGGTTGGGCTCATTGCTTAGGGCAGTACAAATAGCAATAACACAGCGGTGTTAGAGCCATGTCCTTGCCCTCTGGATGGAAACTCAGGGCCCTCCCTGCTCAGTTGTTAGCTTAGTTTCTGGAGCACGTGGCACAAACACCAGAATCTTAGTGAATTAAGTAGATCTACGGTTACTCAGAGAAGAAATTAAAGCCTTTTCCCCGTTTCTGGATATACTCAGAAGTGAGGAAAGGCAGTGCTGCACCAGTACCGCAGAGTTTGATCCAGACCTAGCAGAATTGGGACCCTGAGGAGAGGAGGTTGTGGAGGAGTGAATTTATCAGAGGCTGCACAAAGCAGATCACAGGAGCTGGAGTCAAGCGATAGCTGCTTCCCTCCCCTGGAGAATAAATAGCTACCCTTTGCAGCAGCAAATAGAGGATGAGTCAACAACAGCACATAGCTGCAGAAAGGACAAACCTTTGACTGGAATGCCTAAATAAGCCTATTGCTTGGAAAACTTTTGGTGAGGATTCAGCTGGGAGACTGTGTATGCTGATGGGCAGCTCAGCCCATGAAAGAGGAGAAGGAACTGAAGAACCTGCAAAGGAAAGCAATAGAAGTGATGAGAAGTCTAGAAAATGTGGCCTTTGGGAAAAAGGGTGAAAAAAAATAAAACAACTGAGAAACCTTAACCTAAAAAAAGAGGACTGAAAGAAAAAACATGGTGGAAATCATCAGGTTGTGTGAAAGACTGTTGCAGAGAAGAAAGGCACCGTCTGTTCTCCGCATGCCTGGTAAATAGTGCAAAAAGGGATAAAATTAAATTGCAGCAGGAAGAGTTTGCATTAGGCACGCAGGGAAGCTTTCCACCAGCATAGCTGGAGGATACTGCCTGTGGGTTCTCCATCAGTGGAGGAGAAGGTGAGGAACAGGTCAGGCAACTGTTTGCCAGAAATGATGTAGGTTCAGAGGTCAGGGCATGGAGACATCTCGGACGTTGAGACATCTCTGACACACCTTCTTGTCCATGACTATATGTATAGGCAGAGGAAAAGTAAACAGCTAAGGGACTGAAGATCCAGAGGACACACAGATTCTCAGGGTCATAATTTTTATGCTGTTTTCATAGTTTTGAGAACATACTTCCTGTCCTTTGTAAAGATATAATAAACACTGTACGATACAGTCGGGCAAAGCTGTTTAAGCAATGTAAAATAGAAATATTTGTTTTAATATTTTCAAAGATATTACATGGATGAAAGTTTGAGGTCTTATTTCTGGCGGGTGTGTTGGGTGACATTATCTGTTGCTTTTGGCAAGATACAGAGAACTGACAGTTACTGAAAACAGTACCCTCCCCAGTCTGACATAAAATAGCAAAAGAAGGTCTGTGAGGAAGTGTTACCAGGAAGATACTATCCCTTGTCATTGTTTTTGAGGTCCACAATGTCCCCAGTCAGGGGGTAAAACAAATATATCACTTTGCTGAGGTGGTCAGTCACACACTGGGAATAATGAATAAGCCCTTAGTAAAGTGTTGATGAACAATCCATTTATGAATCCTTTCAGTACACACATACAGCAAACAGATTGAGATCTAGATTGTTTTGTGAATGTGCTAATGAGACAGGAAAAAAAAAAGACAAAAATGGTGCAGGTAGCTAATGCAATTTATAAAAAAATAAACAAAGCCTTTGTACAGCACAAGAAAAGGTGGAAGAGTAGAAAGTGAAGCCTGCTTTTAGTCACATTAATTCCAGAACATCTGCAGGCAAGCAATTTGCAATAAGCAAAATTAGTAAAATAAATTGTGCTGATCAATTTGTTCCTGATCTTAAATCTTGTAAACAGGTATTTGCTGAGAACATTACCACCTTTAGCAGCAATTGTATGGGCTGTGGCCAGCTTTATTTCCACACTGTTCCCACAGAAGAAAAGGAGCAAAGTGCTCCTGCATTTGTGGCATTTTTGAGGGAATGGATTGGAATAATGATATGGCTGGAAGAAAAAATGTACAGACCAGATCAAAACAGTACCCCAGGAACCTTTTATTGTTTGGGTTTTTTTCCTTTCACAAGGTCAGATACCCAACTCCTGGGAGTCTGGACAGTGGGGATGCTTTAGTAAATATGCAGTGAGAAAACTGCCAGATTGAGGGTTTCTTAAATGCTACTGTCCAAAATCACCAGCCAGGCTTGAAAATAGTAATTCTTGACAGAACATGCACTCTCAGTGTGTGACTTTTAGCTGCAGGGGGCAGAGCATATGCTTTAGTGCCAAAAAGTTGTTTGTTGGGGGGGGGTTTTATTATGTTTGTGTCATAACCTTTCTTATGTTTTTATGCTTAAAGTTCTTTTCCCATTTCAGTCTTTGACACTTGCCATGAAAGCCCAACATAAATAACTGCAAAAAAAGTCCTGAAAGCCTGCAGTTCATTTAAAAATTTCTGAATCTATAATTGACACTTTGCATTACAGACTGATGCAATACTCAGTACACACTGGGTGGCATTTTAATTCCCTTGAGAAGGGGGTTATTTTAGTTTATTTTATTTTTATTTTTAATATTAATTTAAAGAAGGCGTTTTCGCCCTACAAGGCTTACGTATGGTTGATTTGCTGATTCAGAATATGCATCCTTCAGCCAGCCATTTAATGAAGCAGTACAGAAACTTCTGAGCACCAGGAGTTTCCATCACTGTTGGTGTCATCAGGATCCTGAGCACTTTTTTAGGAGGTGCCCAGCAGCTTGTGGAGTTTATTGATCAATTCCTTGACTGTGCTAAGAGATTCACCCCAGGGATCCCTCTTTGCTCCTTCCCTGAAGGTTCATCAAAATCGTGTGGTCACAGAGGTCTTCACCAGACTTCTTTGTGCTTTTTTTGCTGCTTTTTTGGGGTGTCCTGAGTAATTTGACCTGTTAGCAGAGGACAAGCTTCGTATGCAGCAACTCAAGCAAGGACAGCAACAGTTTGGGTTGCTTTGAGTTTTATTCTTGCCCAAGGGCAGATGTCAGTCTCTTACATAAAAGTAAACAGTTAAAGGCACTGTAATAAGCCTGAGGTAATAAACCAGACCGATTTAAGGGGTCTGATGCCTTGTTTGAAAGGCTGACTGCATGCAGGCTGGCTGGCTGCAGGAGACCTGAGCACAGTCTCCGCTCTTCTGTGGAGGTGCAGAATATTTTGGGGTGAGTCACAGACCCTTTAAGTACTCATATTTAGATGTATTTTCATGCTAAGTTCAGTGGGGAGAGGATCAAAACCCATCTGACACAGCCAAATGAAAGAGTTGGCATTATAGGATCTGGTGGGAAGAGTTGTTCCACCAGCAATGTCACTGGTTTGTTAGAAGTGTCACTTGCCATGGATTCGTAGAGCCATTATCCAAATCTGTGCTTGCAAATTCCAGATACATTACTTTTTCTATGTGTTACACCTCATTGTCTCTTGGTCTAATTAAACTTCAAGATGGGGGTTATGGTATTAGTTATTTATATCAGTATCTGTTGTTTGCATTTAGAGATGGCCAGGTCATCTCAGGACATCAGCAAGTTGCCACAGACATTTCCTTCTCAGTTATGGTTTTATTGTGGTTTGCTGGTGGTGGTCATGATTTTATTTTCAGCTGCTGCAGTGAAGTGATAAATTTCTGTCTTGTACTTTTTAAGATAAATTTCTTTCCCACCTAGCTGCATGGAAAAAAAAAAAAAAAAGACTGAACATTTTTCAGCTAACAGCAAGGATCAGAGACAAGAATTCTTCAGTCATCCTCGTTGTTACCTCGTGAGCTTTCAGAGGCTGGTGGAGGCAGAAATGCCTTGGCCAAAGCTGGAGGCAGGGACTGAGCTCATATTGCTGGGCCAGGGTGCTGGGCACAGGCAGGAGTTGGCGTGCAGATCTTCTCCTCACCCAGGTCTGCTGTGGGTGTCCTGAACTTGGATGGGTGATGAGGAAAGGGACAGCACTGCGCAGGTCCGTGCTGGGAAATGAGGGCAGTCTGCTTCAGTGGATAATACTGGATAATAGACTGTTTCATGCAAATAGTAACTCACTGGCAATTAAATTATGCAGCTAGACACTGAAGACAAATCCTACAAATAGCATTCTAAATTTGTCTCTGTGTTGTGATAGACAAGATGAATATGCAAATAAAGGCATGGTGTGACTATTTTGTACTCTGTCCCAGGCAGTGCTTGGAATTAAGAAACTGTGTCAGGGGCTTGGAGTGTGGCTCAGGAGATGTGGAGCTTTTCACCTCTTGTTTCCAGCAGCCCTGAGAGCCAGGGCTACTTCTCTCTGGTGTTGGCAAAATGATACGTGAAATATAAACACCGAGCCACATGCTCAGTGGGCAAGTGCCTGGCTCCACAGCTCATAGTCTCAGCTGTGGAGGGATGTGGAGATTGACTGGTGGCTACTTACCTGCCCCAGCCCCTGCCCATCCCTCTACCAGCCACCTCCTCTTCAACAAAGGCTGCAGAGGGGTGTGCATGTTCCTGCATGAGGACAACCTTGAACTGCAAAAAAAAAAGTGCATTTCTGCTGCTGTGCTGGGTCCATTAATCCCTGCTAGTTCTCCTTGGGGGGCCGTGGTTCCAGCAGAGGGGCAGAGAAGCAGCAGAGAGCAGCAGCACTGCAAACCCTGCAGCTGAACCTCACGTGCTGGAGCCCTGCAACATGTTCCCCAGCCTGGAGCAGTTTTCAGAGCATGTGTAGACACATTGTCAGGGAACGTAAAAAATCTTGTACTGAGACCGCCTGTCCTGTGAGTGTTTGGAAAACAAGGTATTTCAATTTCTAGGATTATGAATTGATGTTTAGTTGTTTACAGGCACAGAAGAACACCATTTGCAATGTTACCAGTCCCTTCAGTCCTCACCAGTGTAATTTCCTTTTGGAGTTAGATTCATAACTATCCACTGTTCCAAGTTTATTGGTCTTTGTTAATCTAAAGGTGGTTGAAGACTTGAAGCTGGAAAGTCTCTAGTCATGGTCATGACTGTGGTCAGTGAAGAACTTCTCGACCCTTCAGTTGCTTGTCTGCAGGAAAGGTGTCTGCCTGGCTTGTGAAATCATCTACTGTTGGTCCAAAACATTCCTTATTTAGAGACAGTTGTGTTTCCTGGTCACTCCCAAGATCTCAAGGTGTACCGGTACACAAAAGTGCCACCTGCATTTGACAACAAACATGGTACACTTTTCTTCATGTCCTGCAGTGGGAGAAGAGGTCCTTCAATTAGACCAGGTCACCTAGATACACAGCAGAGCTGAGACTGTCTCTCCTCTCCTCAATGAGCTCTGGAGTCCTCAGCACAAGAAAGACATGGACTTGTCCATGAGAATTCCAGAGGATGGCTACAAAAATTATCAGAGGGCTGAAGCAGCTCTGCTCTGGAGACAGGATGAGGGAGTTGGAGCTGTTCAGTCTGGAGAAGAGAAGGCTGCAGGGAGACCTTATTGTAGCCTTTCAATACTTAAAGGGGGCTTATAAGAAAGATGGGGACAGACTTTTTAGCAAGGCCTGTAGTGACAGGACAAGGGGTTTTAAACTTGAGGGGAGATTTAGATTAAATATTAAGAATAATTTTTTTTACAATTATGAGGGTGATGAAACACTGGCCCAGGCTGCCTAGAGAGGTGGTAGATGCCCCATCCTGGAAACACTCAAAATCAGGTTGGATGAGGCTCTGAGCAACCTGATCTAGTGGGAGGTTTCCCCATTCACTGCAGGGGGGTTGGACTTAGATGGCCTTTAATGTTCCCTTCCAACCCAAACCTTTCTGTGATACTATGATCTTAAAGTTCTTTTCCAAACAAAATTATTCTATTACTCTATAACATTATCCTATGGTTCCTCTTGCCATGAGCGACTTCTTGCTAGAGCTGGCCTGCTTGCTCTGGTTAAACATCTCAAAGTGAATGATCAGTAGTAACAAACACCAAGGTTTGACCTGGCTGCAGAGCCCAGCTGGGACTTCAGAACCATAGACATGAGGTCAGTGCTCAACAGGGTAGGGACATGGGAGTTTGGGTCTGCAGGTCTGGTCCCCAGGGATTTTCTAGAGGAGTGTGAAGTTGAAGTTTTGGGCATCACACCCCACCAGAAAGCTTCAGCTTTGGGGTGCACAGAGGTAGTATTAACCCAGCTCTGTGCATGTCGTGCATTTTGGTCCTGGAGCTGTACCTCAGTGGTGGATGTTGTGTAAGTGCAACACAGGTACCACCTCTCTTCTACTTAATTGCATGGTTGTGGCATCTCAGCATGCCTTGTCCTCTGGTTATTCCTGCTGTGAGTAATTTTTCCCACTGGCCACATGGGCCAGGTTGGGCTACGGAGTTGGTGAGTTGGGTGTCAGTGAGAAGAATATTGAGATTTTTTTTTAAAGGGAAAAAAAAAAACAGCAGAACCATTCATGTGGTGCATTTGTTGAATTTTTTTTCCTTTCCCGACAGCTGCCTGTGCACTGCTGTGATGTGAATCCTGGCTGTAATGTAAAAACAAAAACAAAAACAAAACAAAACAAAAACAAACAAAACAAAACCAAACCACAAAGAAAACAAAATTCTTGGATGGGAAAGTTCAGGATGAAATCCAGTCCCACCAAAGGGATGTATCTCAAGCTGTTGTAATACTGAATAATGGAAGTGCTGGAAGGGGCCTCAAGTGGCTTATCCCTCTGCTGGGCACCAGAATGATAAAGCTGTGGCATTGCTGCCTGGTGATTGTTTATACATAGCTCTGTGTATGGGCTCTGTCTGTGTGAGTGTGGTCTGATGGAGGCATCTCAGCAGGTTCCATATGCCTGTACAGCCTTCTGAGGACAAGAGGTCGCATGGACCCATCTCCGGTGGCTCCTCACAGTTGTCCATTTCATGGCTGTTTTCCAGAGAGGCGTGTGTAGTTTCCCCTGCCTTTCTGCACCCCAAGGCAAGAAAGAGGTTTTGCAGTAGCCCAAAGCTCACAAGAGCCAACAACAACCACATGTGTCACCTGTAGCTGTTTGGACAACCTAAACTCAGCCATCAGGACTGGTGATTCCTGATGAGACAACTTCTCATCCTTTGGAGGTACTGTATCATAGCCCTCAGGATCTAGGTGGGAGGTGGGTTGTCTGAAGGTGCCCCCCAGTTTCTCCATGCTTTGCTTCCCCATCCCTAAGGCAGGCATGAAACCACTTCTCTCCTGTGGTAGTAAATGTGATCCAGGTGATGGGACATTCAGGTTGTATGGTAACAAAAGACATGTGCATACCCAATACAGAAATACCCAGAGTGTAGAATATCTCTTTACTTTAGCTGAGATGTTTCTTTTGGAAGGGGGAACCACAGTAGGATGATGGCTTTAGCAAGATCTTGGCCAGCTGCTGAGAAGACATCAGCTGAAGTTTATTGGATAGTGATAAAAAAGAGCGAGATCCGATTTCTGTCACTGCTGGTAGCAGGAACACAGGAGATGTGAGGATCCAAGACGGACAAATGCTGAAAAAAATGCACCTACCCCTGCCCATGCTGGTGTTACACATCTGATGTGGTGGAGCTGAAACATCAGAAGTGATGGCAAGTGTATTTGAAGATGTGTAACCTGTGGTAGACCTTAATATTTACAAATGAGAAACTGAGTAAGTATTTACTACTATGATCATTTATGGCAAACAACCAAACCGTGCGATACCCTTTGAAACAGTAGAAGAGAGAAAAAAAAATTTAAAAATCTATAATTTTAATCAAAAGTTTGTTTCAGTCATTGGAATTCTGTTATTGCTGCTTACAAACATTAAAGTCAATCAAAACATCAGTAGCCTGCAAGATCAATATTTTTAATATGTTTGCATTGCAGTGCTGCAGATTTTTGGCTAATGGATCTCACCCATATTGATTTCCATGGGAAATGTTAGTCTGATACTGAAATAATTAAAAAAAAAAAAAAAAAAAGCCAGGGATTATTGGTTTGGAATTTTGAAGGAGATAGAAGTATAAAAATTGGTTATTGACTGAATTGCTTGGGGTGAATGAACCTTGGGCACTTGCAATAAACTTGTAGCACAGAGTCATTACCGAATACTACCTTAGTCCCTTAAACCTAAAATCAGTCAATAACCTATTATAACAATGCAAATTGTGGTGAAATAACGTAGCAGGTCGTTTTCAAAGCAGCAGGATATTAATAAGCATCTACATACATATATGGATGGATGTATTAAACCACCTCTGGGAAATGCACAACAGCTGATTTTGAAGTTTATTTTAATATATTGAGTTTATGTTAATATTAATGGAAAAGGGTTTATTTGAAATAATTGTTTGAAATAAGTTTAATGGCTCTGTGGCTATTAAAATGAATTAAAATACAGTAAAAAACTATATACAAATGTGTAAACAGGTATATTCAGTATTGTGGCAGTTCTGGACAAATGCAGGGTGTTTTGGTTGGGTCTTTTTTTGTCCATTTGTTCTGCTCTGGTGGGTGGGGGCAATACTACCAGCAATGAGTACCCTGAAGATTCACACATGTCCTGGACTGAATGTCCTCACCCGTGCCCCCCTGCTGTCTTGCTTGGCTTCTGTTCTCCTTATTCATCCCACTATTCTGCATGTACTGTCATTTTGCTTACCTAGCATAATTCTTCTCTTTTTGAGAGGCTCTTCTGCTTGCACATGGGAATCATGCCTCTCTGTGATACCTGATGAAATAAATCAGCTCTCCATTGCAAAATATTCACTGTGTTCCCAGCCAGGGACTGGATGAGTTTAGCACAGGTAGGGCAAAGCGTTACTGGCTGGAATACTAATTTTTATTCACAGATAAAATGAAACACCCTAAGCAAAGAGTTGCCTTTTGGTTCCTGCTTTCAAAATGCTCTGAGCCTGTTTCGCTCTACGCTGGGGACCAGTAGCTCAAGTGTTGCTGCTGGAAGTGGGTTCTGCAGTAGGCAAGCTGTCGAGTGAAATACATTTTCACCTGAGCTGTATAAATATTTAACAAGTATATACTAACACAGCAATGGTAATTGAGTGCCTGTGATAGTACAGTGAAGAGATATTGTGTTTATATTGTATTGTAACAGAGTCATCTGTGGACGTCTTCCATTTATACTTTTTTTTCCCCCTGATTTCTTACTTTGCTCATACCTGACAAGGAGCAAAGTGGACTAACTTTCAGTGCTCTGCTTGGGTCAAAATATAAGAAAATACGCCACGTGTGGAGCTCAGCAGAAACCTGGTAGAGGCAGGATCAGTAATTGGTGCCTGACTTTAACTACAGATGTCTGACAACAGGCAGGTTGCTGTATCCTGCCAGAGTCTCGATGGACCCACACCTTTTGGGAATAACTACTAATGAAGTCTAAAATTTCTCAGTAAAGTTGTTAATAGGCGTCTCATCGTTGGCAAGGTACCTCTGTAGTTACTCTTCAAGTCACATAGTTTCTGAATAATTAACATCCTCCAAATTGCTCGAGCCTCTTATTGAGGGCAGAGAGAGGCATGGGCTGTTGGTGGCAGCCCAGGAGCGGGCAGGAGTGCCAGGCACCAACTTGGGAATATCTCTCTTTTTATTTGGCCTTGTCTGGAATGGATTTCACCTTTCAGGTCCTTTTTCACAGGTTTCCTTGGTTTTTTTTAAGTTGATACCAAACCAACGTTTCAGAATAAAGCTTTCCTTATTTTGCAGCTCTGTATTCCAGACATGCCAATGCTTGTCTCCATTCTGTCATTGTTAAAGGACCCAGTAGAAAGATTAGGAATGTTTCCTAAAAACAAAGGTCATGTAGTTCCACCCGCCCTGCATGGGCAGGGACACCTCCCACCAGCCCAGGCTGCTCCAAGCCCCATCCAACCTGCCCTTCAACACTGCCAGGGATGGGGCAGCCACAGCTTCCCTGGGCAACCTGGGCCGGTGTCACCTTCATGAATGAAGTATGAAGTCAAAGACAGAGCAGTAAGTGCAGAGAAGGTCTTGTATCAGGTTCAGGGCTGGGTGTGGAAACCAACCATGACTTGAGATGATGCAATTTGTAGCAGGACCCTACAGACACAAAGATCTTTTTCTCATGGACAATCCCAGCATGTTTGTTGTGTTTTGATTTTTTCCCATGTGTTCACAGTTTTGCTCTCCACCCTCAGGGTGGTGACACCACTGGGACAGAGACAGCCCTGCAAGGCTTGGGAGATGTTGGCCATTGCAAGCAGTGTCGTGTCCTGACACTGGCACCCACTGCAAGTTCATTGTCTCAACAGGAGTGAAGTTATTTTCAAAATCTCCATCTGTGATGTGAAAGCAATGGGGGGTTTTTTGTAACAGTTGTTTTGGGATCGTTGGGTTTTTTAATGCTTAGAGTCCAAGGCACAGTAAATATTTTTAAGCTGATGTTTCAGAGCAAACAACCCGAATAGCTGTGCTGGGAGGGTCATCTGTTTTTCTGGGAAAAGCTGGTAACAAGAGGCAGGGGCTGAGCACCAGGGCTGTGAGTTCTGCAGGTTGGGGTTTCACAGCCCAGCAAAGCTTCCTGGGATGGGCTGTAACTCAGACAACCCCTGAGGCACCCGATTTACAGCTGTGTCCCAGCATTTCACACCCTTTTGGGAATAACACAGTCCTGCATCCCAGAGTAGCAGGGTATCCTGGCCACAGAGCCCAAAACACAGGTTCCCACACGCAGAGCTGAGGATAAAACCCCTAAATGGAATAAATTATCAGGGCTTTAGCTGCATAACTTGCCTTGACTATAGCGGGCAGTTTGGCACCAGAACTTTAAGCAGGGCTGCAGAGATTTAGGAGATACTCTCTTGGAAATGTTTAAAACATCACTTTTTTTTTTTTTCCCCCCATTTGTTTCTGCATTCTGTGATCATACGCAGAACTGGTCATAATGGATCAGGTTGTTTTAATAACCTCGTGGGTCAGTTGCAAAGATAACACAGGCTGCAGTGACTTCAGAAACACTAAATAAAAAACCCAGATGGAATTCATAAAACTATTTTATTTTCATGGACAAGCAGAGCTGAGTTCCTTTTTCCCAGAGCAGAAGCACATCCCTCAGCGTGGTTTGAAATAAGTGTCTTACAACTGTAGTCAGATTTGTATACTACAGAAAAATAAGTCTCTACTCAAGTGTACTGCATATGTGTCTACATGCAGACAAATACTGAAGAGGTTCTACTGTGTCACAGCATCAGACTTTGCAATGTCTGTATTGTTCCTCCTGGAGAAGCTGCAGAGCTTATTCTGGAAAGGTGACATTTATACCTCACCTGGTCTAGAAAAATGGTGTTGTGAAACCTGTAAATGCATTATAAAGCTCTGCAGCAACCTATTTTGTGTTCTTAAGTAATGAGGTTTGGAAGCCTAAAATGTTCACCATGGCCCCAGGTCAGGAATGTACTTGAAGCATGATGCCACTGGGCACCATGGCATTTTACTGGGTTTAACAAATCAGGGATGTCTGGCTTCCTGCAGGACTGATGCCTCACGTAAATGCACTTAATGCATGCTGAAATCTTGCAGGAAATGTAAACAGTTTCTTCAAATCCGTAAGCTTTAGTTATGTTTATACTTTCATATATGCAAAATACTGAATTTTGGATATAATTGCTAATTTCCTGCTGTGTGAGATGCTGTTACATTTGTAATCAAGACTTCCAAACAGGTAGTTTATGTGCATCTGGGTAAACAGGGAAGCCATGTCAGTTTAGTGAATATTACTATTTTTAGTGGAATAAAATACAGAAAAAGTAGCAGCTCCACATCTGGGCAATCTCATGATGCTGCCCAACAGTCACTGTTCTGCTTTAAGCCAAAATGTACGGAAAAAGGATAGATATGGTATTTAATCAGTAGGGTACAACTTTTTGAACTGATTTAAGTTTTGAAAAGTTAAGAGCTCCCTTCAGAAAGGAAATGAGAAATATTATGGGGCGATTGCACAGCAGTGCAGTGTCACAGAAACACTTGGAGTCATAGTTGCTGGAACTGCATCACCGTCTCATGTCTCTTCCCCCCTCCCCAGTTCCTCCTTTCTGTCATAATGGGGGAGAAATTGATTGCAAATGTGTTTTCTTGACCCCCTACTCCATACATGTTAGCACCTAACCTGAAGCAATGTTTCTACAGTCTCGCCTGTATTTACAGTAATTATATGCATAATGTAGCATATTATTGTCTGGACTTCCTGTTTAATCAGTACAGAGCTTCTTACAAGTGCAGCTGAAAAGGGCAAACAAAATTAAAGCTTTATATACCAAAACAAGTTTGATTTGCTAAGCTCCCAGCATTCCAAAGTACACAGATTTGTTCCACCAAGTTTTGCGATGGCTTGCAGATGGGCAATGATTAATCAGAGAGCTAACTGTGAAGTAGTTTGCAATTAAACTGGAAAGCTCTGAAGCATGCTAATTGAATCAGAAAATTAGAGACACTGAGCAGTAATTGGCTATTTCTCATGCAGCAGGTGCCAGGCCACTCATCTGTGGAACAAGGTATTTAAGGCGCATTAGCACTAGTAAAAATACTTCTTGATATGGAACAGTCAGATTTTCTGCTCATTTTCACCACGGATGTCAAAACACACAGCTGTGATGTCGAGTGCCCACAGCTCATGTTGCAGGAATTTGAGCAGGGTCATCATGAACCCACATATGTGCAAAGTCTTGCATCAGGTTGAAGGTGGGGTGCTCGAGTAACTTCTAGTCCTTGTGGAGGAGTAAGTCCCTCCTTTCTTCTTTTTTTTTTTTTTCTTCTTCTTTTTTTTTTTAAGTAAACTTAGCACTGTGTTTTAACAGTATCAAGTCCAGGTGGTGTGGTTGCTCACCAGGTGCTAATAACCACCTCCAGGCTGCAGGGTGATGGGTTTGGCCTCTCATGGTCCCACTACACTGTCCCTCTTCTCAATCCGTGATGAAAAAGAGACTTTTTTTTTTTTTTCTGTGCACTGCTTATGAATGTGGAGATTAGTGGAGTGTGGATTACTGAGGTTCTGTGAATTGCATTAATGAGGCACCATCACTCTTGCTGCTTTTTTTTTTTTTTTTCCTGCAGATTTAAAAAATTGTAAGTTTCCAGTTGAATATTAGTTGAGGGCATCTACAGTATAAATCTAATACTGCTGTGAGCTTAGTAGATGCATAAAGCCAATTCATATCATGTCTCAGCGTGAGTTTATATCTTCTAATTAGTACCACCATTTTATAGAGAGCACATGCAATGAAAGTTTGTTTGCTGTGCCAACAGGGACTGGAGCACATACAGTAGCTTTGCTGTGGTGGAGTGATGGTGCTGTATGAGCACAAACGACTTGTAGCCTGAGCAGTAGGTAACCAGAAGAGAGTGGGATTTAATAAGTGAAATGGTGGAGAGTTTTTACAGAGACATAACCATTTTCAAATTAGACTGGGTGGGGCGCGTGATTTCTTTCTTCGCAGCTAATTAGAGCTTGGTATGCTTATTAGTGAATTAAAAAAAAAAAAAAAAGTATTAAAACACAAATGCACTGCATCATATTACTCTGAGTATCGAGAAGCAGAATATTACAATATTCAAATGCTAATCATATCACTTAGCAGATGACTGCAGAAAGTAGTGTATTTGAACTGAGACATAAATTATAAATTGTAAACAGTGCATAGGGGATATGTTATAACTGTGTCTCATTTAAATTAAGGCAGGGAGTTTTCTCTGAAGCAGATTATGTGCCTTCATTAAGTTTTAAAGTCCCCCTCTATAATGTTTTATTAAGATCACTTGGCACAGTGTTTCCCAAACTGGTGGAGGTGGTTCAGGTGCTTTGCTGCACTCCACGGCTCTGTTTGCGCGCTTCCCAAGCAACGCGCGCCGGCGACTTCTCCATCCCAACACTGCTCCCCAAAAATCCCAGTGCTTTTGCTTTCTTTGCTTGAAAGCAGCTCCAAAACATTTACATGATCAATGCTTGTTGCTGGAGGGATAAAGTTTGCTCTTCCATGGACAAGTGAGAACATATTGATCATTTTATTCTATTTGCTATTTCTAAATTCAATATACCTCTGGAGTCGATAAGAGAGATCGAGAGCATATTCTTTTTTGTGTGCCTGCTTGTAGCTTGTTCTCAAGATCCAAGATACATTTTTGATTAATCACGAATGCTCTGGGGTCATGGAGAGCAAATGTGTTTGTGGAGTGTCAGCTGATGCTGTCAGATAAATGTCTTAAGCTTAGCCAGGGTTCATGCCCCAGCTTTAGGCTGTGCCAAATGTCTCCCCTTGTTGAGGCAGATAACAGCTACACTGGAGGCGACCGAGCTGTTTGTTCACTGAAAGGGCTGACCTTGCCATATGGGGGCTACAGTCAGGTGAAAAAAAAAATACGCTGCCGATGGTTTAATTGAAACTTTTAGAAACCTTAACTTTGTGCAATTTCCCCATCTTCGATGCAAATCATTTCTGCATTCCCCAGCTGGCCTCTGTCCACCCGTCTTCTACCTGGCCACCGCGGTCTCCTCTGGCCACAGCAATGAGCCTCCTCTGATAACCTCTCTGTCTTCTGAGAAACGCCTGACAAGGTATTTTTACAGGGGGCCCAAAGAAGGGGAGAAGCCCTGCCTGCAAAAATAAACATTTTTTTTAGGGACAGTTCACATTTCAGTTGCTGGAGCCTCCCGTCATCTCGAGCTGGTGTCCCAGAGCGGGGGGCACGTGAGAGGGATGCTCAGCGTTGCCTCCCCTCATCTGTGAAGGCTTTTAGCATCACCTCCAGCTCATCCAGAGCAGTTGGTCCTCTGTGAAGAGTCCTCAGGCACAGATAAGGAGCAGCAACACGATTGCTGAGCCAGCTCCTGGAGAGCACGTTGCACCAAGGCTGGTTTTGTACCGCTGAAGGCAAGAAGATGGATCGTATGGCGGTGCATGAATAAGTGAAAACTCCCAGGGCTACTTGTGGGCATTTGTTACCCAACCACCTCCCATCTCCCCAAAAAAACGTGTTTGTTCTTGGCTCCAAAGATACTGCTCCACTTTTTTCTTTTCTCTCAAGAAGTTCATGCTGTCACGGGTAAATCATCAGGGCTAATTAGACGCAATAATGCTGCAAAAAAATTTTAAAAAGGAAAAAAAAAAGAAGATATAACACATCTGTCATGAACTCCCACCAGATCTCTTGGAAATGAGACATTTTAATATTTTATGCTGAACACAAAATATCTTGAGGAAATGGTTTTGTATTCTGTGTACCAAAACAAAACCTTCGGTGTCAAATGAGTAATACTGTCTAAGCAGCCCCTTAAATGCTGTTATTTCAAATCTCTCTGCTCCTAAAATATAAATTTCATTTTAATAAAATGTACTCTGTATTAAAAAGAAAAGTTGCAAAGAATAATGAACAAAGTGCAATTTATGTCTGAAATTTTATTTGAAGCCTGGAGTGCACCCTGATACAGGAAGAGAAATTACCATTTTTATAGTGGCTCTTGCAAACAGAGATTTTTATTTTTTTTAATGAGATGTTTTCAGCTAACAGCTAAATCAAATTAAATGCAAATATTTTGCACTTTAAACTAATCTTAACTAAACCTCTGGCTGCTTTTGTCCTAAAAATAACACTATCTTCCTTAAAATAATATTTAACGTAGAGGTTTAAATCGTGTTCTCCTACTGTATGTTATTAACAGTTAAATGTTTTTGTTTTGCATATTTATCTGCTGTGTGTGTAGGGGAGAGAAATTAGGCATTTGAGAAAGGCACATTTGAACACTTTTGATGGGTAAAAGTTCAGCAAATTCTTATTTAATGTTTATTCTTGATGGCAGGTCACAGATGAATAAAAATTCTTACCTGAGTGACAGGAAAATGCACTTAATCAAATTCCATGAATCAAAGCAAAGTTCCAAATAATTAATTTAAATACCTAGCCTGGGACAAGTTCTTCAAATAGATAGGTAATCCTTATTAAAAAGAGAAAGATATCTGACTTGGCACACCTGCAAGTGTTTCTACATGATGACCGTGTTATTCCTGATGTGCAAAAATACATCTTTTCTTCAGCACAGTGTTTGCATTCACCATTTCTGCAGCTTTCTTTCCCAGGACAGCCACCAGCTGTGGTTGGTGCCCTTGTATGTTTTCAGCTCCACTACGTCTTATAAATTGGAGCAGGAGTTCAGCATGCAGGAGCCCTGTGTGAGGAAGGGGCTCAGCACTTTGGTTCATCAGATGGAGGGAGGGTCTCTGCAGAAGTGACCCTGAACAGGTGACAGCTGCAGTGGTATGGAGACACCTTACACTGTAGAAATAATGATGGTCCTTTCATGCCATCTTTGGGGAATAAGTTTTATATAATTATATATATTTCTGTATTTTAATATGTGTTATTTACATTAATCTTCTCTGTGTGTGTATATATATATATGTACATGCATTACTGCCCTCAGGCTCAGTTCAGCTGGAAAGGCAGGGTAGAAAAGGTGAGTGAAGAAATAAAATTATCGACGGAATTAAATCAAAGAAACATCAGAAGTCTTTATCAGCAGATTTGTCAGTGCAGTTGTGCTGAAGGTCTCCTGCAAACAGTTTATTGACCCAAGTTCCCCCTCAAGTTATTCCTTCCAGTGGATGCAACGTTCCTTGGGTTATTAATACATTCTGCTTTATTCTTTCTTCCTGGTCCCATCCTTTTTCCTTCTGGTTTGCACATTGTCAGCCAAAAGTAGGAGAGATCGCTTTAAAATTTAGATGGTTTAGGCAGTTTACTACCACAAGTGAATTTCTCCATTATATGACCAGGTTTTTTCAGGCTCAGAAGGCAGCTCAGAATAACTGAAGGAGACACTTGCTTTGCTGGACTTTGTGGGAAAGGTTGGCCATCTTCTAGCTACAAAAGAGAGCTAATATAGTTAATGAAGGAGCTTGTAGAATGAGCTGAGACACTGCTGTGCTCAGAAGTCAGGGGTAAGCATCAGTCAAGTCAGGTTTGCAGAAGAGGCGTCTTGATGTGTTCAGCAGAAATATGAGGGACCTCTGTCATCTCACTGGGGACCTGGCATCTCTGAAGCAGGTTCTGCCTTCCTGCAGGAGAAAAGGCAAGATACAAGCTTCCCTTTAACTAGTCAAGACAAGTGAAGGCAAAGCAAGAACACAGATGAAAAGATGAACCCATGTGGATGTGTACTGGGAGATGGGCAATGGAAACCTTGCGCTGGCTTTGACCTCTGTGGATATGAATGCCAGGAGGGACAGTCAGTATTTTATTGTTCCTGGTTGAGAAGATGAAGTGTCAACTTCCTTTCTGTTTTCAGTCACCCATCTTTGCTGGTGACAAGTTCTTTGCTTCTTTGGGTGCCTGCAAAAGTGATTTCTTGGCAGGTCTATCAGAGGGTGTAAGCCACTAAAACATGTTTCTACCATCAACAGTGATATTTTGATGGTGGAAACCTGACACCATGATTTTCCAGCAGTTATCAGCTGCCCCTGCTAAGGGAAACCATTGGGTGCTATGCAGAGCTCAATGATGCCTTGTGTACTTTGGCAGAAATACATGCACTGAGTCTGACCTACCCTTGGTGTGGTCATAGAATCATGGAATGCTTTGGGTTGGAAGGGACCTTAAAGATCATCCACCAGTCCCACCCCTGCATGGGCAGGGACACCTCCCACCATTCCAGGCTCCTCCAAGCCCCATCCAACCTGCCCTTCAACACTGCCAGGGATGAGGCAGCCACAGCTTCCCTGGGCAACCTGGGCCAGGGTCTCACCATCCTCATAGTAGTTTGTTTTTCCTTGTATTCTAATCTGAATCTCCCCTCTTTTATCTTAAAACCATCACTCCTTGTTCTGTCACTACATACCCTTGCAAAAAGTTTGTCCCTGTTGGCCCTCTTAACACTTTTGGCAGTAGAAGTGCTACCCTGGAAACTGTTCCAGCGTGTGTCCTGTGAGGCTGCTTTTTCCAGCCTCATGTGCTTAGATGTGACCTCACTTCATCATCTCCCTTCCACACTAATTCTGCATGACATGACAGCCAGCCCTGCTCTCTCAGCCCAGCATCAGTTTTTGCATGATGAGATCTTCCTGGGCATGGCAAAGCCCCACAAGGGACTCACCTGAGCTATGGTCAGAGCAAAGCCAGATGGATGCAAGTTCTGCTTCATGAGAGAGAGCTTGGCAGTCAGAGTTAAGAGGCAGGCAACTACAGGCACTGTGCAAAGCTCCTCAATGCCCCCCTCCCTCCCCCCCGATTTTTAAATCTAAAAAATAAGAAAGAAGTCCTGGGCACAAAGCCCTGTTGTATGGTGTGACAGAAGCTGTCAAAAGGACCAGAAACCTGGTTATTCTGATGCTTGGCAGGCGTTTTAGCAAAGGAGAGCTTTACTGAAGAACTTGAAGAAGTTAATCAAGTAGTTCTGGAGAAGTGTATGAAAAAGGTTGCACAAGTCCTTGGAGGACTGTGTGATGAGCTGGCCAGAGTTTGAAATGAGATGGGTTCGTCAGGCAGGAGGCAGGATGGCCACATACATCTGTGTTAGTAACTTAAGGTGTCTGAGAATGGTGCAGAGCACTGGGATGCAGCTGCCTGTGCTTTTGTGCTCCTTGTGCAGCTGCTGGTACACCTGCCCATGCCAAGGGATGTTCTCTGGGCACCACTCTGGAGCCAGTGTTTCCCTGAGGCTGCTCCCAAGGGTGATGACATGGTTTTGGTTTCTGGGTTTTGGAGTTGGGTAGAGCTTACTTCAGGGAGGACAGGCACGGCCCATTTGGGGCCAGATGATGCTGTGCCCAGAAATGTTCCTGGTCATGTTTAATTAATCAGCATAGATGAAGCCCCTGGGCTCTGAAAGTGAAAACAATCTCCTCACCTTAGACATGACCAAGAAAGTGGAGCTGGCGAAGGATGCAAAGAGTGTGTGGTCAAGCTGTAAAATAGGAAAAGAAGGTCTTCACAGTAACTTTCAGGAATATCTTCAGGGCAGGGGTTTGTTGTCAGGAGCAGAGCAAAAGATGATGTGGTGGCCATGGTCTGGTTGGTGACCCTGGGCAGCAGCACTGGCTTTAATAAAACAGGTGAGAACAGATTTAGGCACATTACAGGGGATTAATAAAACAGCAGCAGCCAACATCAGCCAAGTGTCAGTCCCAGAAAATACAGAGAATGGGACCTCATGTCAGTGAAAAGAAAAAATGTGGTTTTCATTGGATTTTTACCTTTGTTTTCAATGTCCGTCACGGACATACATTTAGCAACAGAAACACAGCTCTTTCAAAGCTGCATTTCTTATTATGATTATGTAAATGCTGCAAGTTGATTAAGTCTTTGTAGTTATGTTTTGGCTCATAGCAACATCTTTATCAGCAGCATAATTTATACTGTAGCAGTTAGTATGACACTAGAGAGAAGTATCAGTTTATTTCTTGGAGCTAATTGGCTTCACTACATAGTTCAAAAATCACTGGCATCTAGTCAAACCCTACACACAGAAAATGCACCACAGTAATAAAATGAGATCTGATATTAGCTGTATTGCTATTAAATTTAAATGAATGTGTATCCCACCTGTATTTTTTTAATTTTTTTTTTTGAAATTTGAAAGCTTTGTATTGCAATGTAAGTACTGAAACAATCCGATTCGGTCTGTCTGTTTTGTCTATCAGGTACACGGCTGTCACTCCCACAGAATTCTTTTGGAAATTCTTTTAGAATTAATTTCTTTAACCATATCTCTATTCTTGTGCATTTTAGAAAGGAAAGATGTGTAAGCGTTTTCACTAATGCATGTGTTTTTGAGGAGATTAAACAAATTATAACCTGGATAAAACCCAGATAAAAAGGTGTAATTTTAAAGAGTAGGAAATTCACCAGGGATATAAAGAAGGAAAACTTCAGGTTTTATTTTATATTTCAGCTCAGAGAAGGCAAAAAAATTACATCAGTCACACTAGTCTGGTTTAACTTGCTTTATTATTTTCATTTTTTTTATTATTTTTTTTTTTAATAGTTGTGCTTTATTATGTGTTTGTTCAGTGCCTACAGTTATTAAGAGCTGCCTGGAGGATGGACAGTGATGGCACTTTCACCCTCACCTTTCTAATCTGTCCTGGCCCTTCTGAGCAAATGTTAGCTCAAGTGGCAGAAGTGGGGACAAGAGAATGATGGATGGGGCTCAGGGAAGCAGGATCAGTGGTGGGGTGGAAAAAGGCCCAGGAAAGGAAAATGCATCTCTCTGAAATACTTCATCAGCTGCAAGCAAGAGTCACTGCCTCAAGAAAAGCCTTTTTTGGGCTTCTCAGGGTGGGTGGCAGCAAAGAGGCCATATCTGCTGATGCTGAGAAAGAAACCTGTGCACTGCTGGGTGACCTGGCTTCTGACATTTAATTAAGACTTTTCAGTTTGCTTCATGCTTCCCACTTTAAGACTGCAAAGAAGACCAGCAACAGCGGCAGAGTAGACGTTGCAATGCATGAAAAGTTACTTTTTTCAAAGAGATGTTTAAAAAATGCTCCATCCAGCAATAAAACATCTGCCTTTATTTTATAGCAGCATGGTGCTTGAGCTGGCTTTAAACCACAGGAATGCCTCCAACCTCTTGGCTGTCCAACAGAGCAGTGCTCTACCCTCCTTCACCTCTCTGAGCCGTGGGGAAGAGAGTAGGGACCGATGAAAGTTTCCCTTGGTATCGAAGCACGGGCTGTAAGCAAGCACCGCAGCATCTGTACAGCTGGGTTTCACCTTGTGAAACCTCTAGGCTAATTTTCCTCACGAATAAAGTTCATTTTGCCAGTGGTGGCTAATGCACAGTCGTGCCCAGCCTCTCATAAGCACACGATGACCTTGTTTACCTTTTCAAAAGGCGGCTGCACGCAAGTGGGAATGAGAGCTGAGGCACCGCGAGATTTGCACCTTATTAAAATGTAGGCTGAATTCCTTACAGCACCCGCTCAGGTATCTTGTATAATCTTCTATCAGGATTGTATCTTCACCTCGGTTTGTATGACATTACCTGCTCTGAATAGGACAGAGCCTCGCTGCTGCTGTCAGTCCTCTTTCAAGCTCAATATTCATCTACTCCTTTGCGGATGCCATTTTTTATCAGGCGTCCAGAAGAGCATCTCTGTGCCGACCCGCCACATCACTCTTAGCCTGGCCTGATTTCTGGGGAGACAAGCTCAGACCTGGATGCTTTTCCTCTCCGTAGCAGAGCAAAGGGATGTCTCTGGTGCCTGCTCTGCTGAGAAGGTTGATTCATGTGTAAATCCTTTTGCCCTTTATTTGCTGGCTCCATGGAGAGTACACACGCAGATAAAAGGCTCAGTGGGTCAGGGCTGAGTACTTGCCGGGTTTCTCCCATGGCCTCGATGACAGGGTTAGGGTTGTTGTCACAGATTATCAGACAGTGCTCTGATGTCTTGTTGTTATTTACTCACAGTGTGGCACACAAACATGAAACCCAGCAGGCAGGAGGAGGCTCTCCCTGCAGCTGCGCGGCGCCATTGCCGCCAGCCCACAGTGCCAGGAGTTCTGCATACCTGTCTTTAATACTGAAGCAGTTTACTTGGAATACCAGGTATTATCTGAGCACAGTCACTGCTAAGATCTTAGATAAAGAAGTGGCAGAGGCAGGGCAGTGCCAGTTTTGCACTGGAACCCCTTTAGAGTTTGGTTTCACATGCTCATAACTCCCCATCATGGCAACGAACAGCTCACAAATTCCTCCAACCCCCCGTGTTGTGTCTCATTTAATAATGTAGTTATAATATATTTGTCTGCTTTACAACTGTATTTGTATTGGCATGTAAAGTGTGCAGCAGCTGGGAACTGTGTGGGGGTGGCAGAAAGTTATTTGATCTACAAAATCAGTTACCTGTCACTCAGTTGCCTTTCACTGAAACATAATAAAGAATCATTATGGGCCTATTAGCAGTGCTGATGTAAATGCATTTTATGTGCCATTTTCAGATCAACAGTTACCCACACGAAAGTAAAGTTGTTAAGTACCACCTTCTTTGTTTAAGAAGGCAGATCACAAATCGGGGAGGATATTAAGGTTATGAAAGGGAAATTCTAGACCCCGAGGGTTTGATCTATTGGGTCAGCTTCAGTTTAGGCACCAGGGGCTAATCCACCCCTTCAATAACCAGGAGACAAAGTCATCTGTGCTGACATACTGCTTTCTACTTTTGTAACGGTGTTATGAATGCTTCTTAAAAGGCTCTGGGGAATAGGGGGGGGGGGTAGTTTTGAACCAGCCTTTTAATATATTTTAAAAACATGAAATTAAATGTCTCAGACTGGATTAGGAGAGCGAGGGTGTAACTTGTTGCACATGGGTTTTACATCTCCTCTGAGAATTATTTTTTTTGTTATTAATTACACCACATTTTTGTGTATAATATTGATGCTATTGAAACCACTCAACGGCTTTATTTGCCAGAGAGAATGTGTCTAAAAAAAGAAAGTTGTTAATGCTAATATTTTGAAATTCACCTCACATCCCTTGTTACTCTTTTAGTTATTTGAATTCCATTTCGAACATTCCGACAGTTCCAGAATCTAAGTTTCCTCTTGATCTTACCGATGCAGTTTGAAGCAAGTGTCTTCAAAGCCACCCATAAGTGCAGTTTTTGTCTCTTTTTCTGGATTAGCAAAGCCCACACTGGGGATAAGAAAAAAAAAATTGGAATATGGTAAAGAACCAGTTCTCCTCAGTCTCTTTTTGCCTTCTCCTGCACACAGTTCATTTTATCAGTCCACCCCAGCACCTCTGGTCCCTGCTGTGGGGGCTGGGGGTGAAACACAAGAAGGAATGCCGTGCATCCTAGCTTGCTCTTGGCATCTGGGAAAGGAAAGGTTCAGTAATTTGGTCCAAAAAAATTAGTTTGTAATACCCAAAATGAGCCACCATGGGGAAATGGCAGGTTATACACAGGCAAGAATTCAGGTGGATTGTTTGGCACCCTAAGATATTGGCTAATGACAGCAGTGAGGGCTGTGGCTTGAATGAGTCTTGATTTAATTGCATTGGTATAAGCTATGTTCTTAGCTGCAAGCCTACCTGGCTGTACAGGATCCTTAGTTCTAGTGTGATGCAGCCTTATCAGTAAAAAAACACATTTTCTGAAAGGTACTTTGGTAACCCTGACTCAAAAACATGCAGGAGAGTTAGGAGAGGGATGTGGGGTTTTTGCAGCAATATCAACCTGTCTGTGTAGTAACAGAAGTGAAATACTTGGCAGTTCCATGTGTATACAAATATGCTTCGTGTATGTAAGTATACAGCACAGTACACAAATATAACATTTACTTAATACAAGCAACAACATTCTGTGGCAATTTTCCTAAGAATATATTTTATGCATCTGTGAGGATATATATGAGATATAATTACATGACAAATAAAAATATTTGAAGGTAGTGAACAGATTTGTTTATACGCATAGTCATTTACTTACCAGGACAGCTGATCTCAATTGCAGAATTCTTACTTACGTTGTGCCACAAACATGGATTCATATACATGCAGAACTATGCACAGCATCAAGGAGCAAACAGCAGTGGTGAAAACAAATCTTTACTGCAAGAGGACTTAGTCCTTGGCTGTGTGTTAAAGCACGGTACAGATAGGATGGAGATTGCAGCACAATTAACAAGGTTTGTGATTGGTTTTTTTTGAGTGGGATCCTGCATTGTCTTTTATCTTAAAGGCAAAGCCAAGTCAGGTGTCTGACGTGGAGGTAAAAGCAGGCAGATTTTCAGGTGGGCTCAGCATACATTGGTGGATGAAGGATGTACACACAGTTGCACACCTGGTTTGTGTGCACAGGCATCGTGATTTATAAGCACAAATGAGTAAATATGCTACAAATTATGTATGCATTTAAACTGCATGACATTTTAAAAATTTGCGTGCTATTTGCATGACATTTAAAATCCAATCCCACTGGAGCAGGCCCTGATACCCAGTGGGGAGAAACAAGCAAGGGAGGTCATAGAGCTAAAACCACTTTTGGCAACTTTCCCCATGAAGGGTGGGACAGTGGCAGAGAGGGAAGAGGCCTGCACATGATTTTGTGCTCTCCCCTATGTGTCGTTTATCAATAGCAAACATCTCAGGTGCAGTTTTAGGTCTGAGCTGAGTTATTACTTCTAAGGAGCCACATTTCACATTCATGCAACTTAACAACATGAGGAAAGTTTCGTTGTTTTATCATTATTTAGTGAAGGCACAAAAGCAACAATAAAGCTAACGTCACAAAGTCAGGGTAGCAGTAATTCTTATAGCTGTGCATCTCACTGCTTTCTGGATTGGTTTGCAAATAATAAATCAAATTCCTCCTCAAGGTGACATGTCAGTAATTTCAAATTTGATTAGCTTTATGTGAAGGATGTTGATACATTTCTACATGAAGGAACCTTTGATAGCTCAGCAGAGTGACAACCTTAGCACTTATAATGCCCCTTTGTGACAGTGTGGCACACTGAAATAATGTTAAGCTACTTAAATCTATAAAACCGTGGGGTTTCTGGTGGGGGTATGGCTCAGCAAGCTTGACTTTGGCCCGTTCCTCTTAAGAGGAGCTGGGACATGGAATAACTGCTTAAGAATTTTGCTGGTTTTATTTTTAATGCCATAAATGAAAACAACTGAGACTGAAGGGGAATATCTACATCATCCAGTACCATGCCCCATGATTTCAAGCTTCCAGGTGAAGGACATAAATCCCACGGGATCCACTGGACATTTGATCCCCATGACTGTCAAGTTTTCAACCACATCACATGTAAAGGAAGGCAAAAAGCAGTGGTTTTAAGCACTGCTACCTGATGTGGAGTATTTCTCTGTCCCTGGAGCTTTGTGAAATGGCCCGGTTTCCATCATTTTGTAGTTAAAACTTGTTACACATTCACAGCTCAAACATTCCTCTTAGCAAAAAAGTGCCAGAGAAGAACCCTTGTCTCCACTTTTGTAGTGTTGTATCTTTATTTTATTTTGAAGAGGCTATGTGGGGAAATGTATGGATTGCAAAGTTGGTAATTTTATTAAATGAAACAGTTTTCCAGTATTTCTTTTTAAAGAGTCAAAAGCTGAATTCTTTTAGTTTTGTTTTTACTCCAACTTGAGATTTTTTTCTCACTCTTACTCACACATTTTGTGCACATAAAGTAAAAAACAGTTTTGTATCAGCAGATCTTGTTTCTTGAGCCTTTTGAAGAAAACAGATTATTACCTGTTACCTGAGAAGCCTGCCAGGTAGTCTGCTGTCCTTAATGACATTACTTCAAATGTGGGGGAGGATATTTTGAAGTGGAAGAACATGCAAAACCCAAGAACATCCGTAAAGCCCAGTGACTGTTGCTCAAAAAGCTGATTGTGTCTTCTGCACACTGGCTTTTCTGTCATGGTTTAGCTGCTCAGTTTCCCACTTGAGAGAGGTAAATATATGGGATGTAGCTATTTAAGAGAAAAATGTCTGGGCCCTATTTGCATTCAAGGCTAAGGGAATAGAAGAGTTCTTGTCCTGAAAATCTGCCCAGTAATTGGGGAGTTTTTAGCAAATACTTGAGAGGCTGATGCACACCAGGGCCCGGTCTGTTTGGACACAGGCATGTGTGCCTGTGGCAGGACAGGCAGCATCTTCCTTCCCTAAGGTCTCAGGAAATGAACAGGGTACAGGTCGATGTATGGGTTAAGTGTCTCAGCAGGAATAAATCAAGATGCCACGACATTACACCGGTTCAGCACCACGAAGAACTGAGATTTTGGCATTAGCAGATTTGTGCTGTGCAGAGCAGAGGTGGTGAGGAAAAATACCCCTCTGGGTTCATACAGCAGCACCCATCACTGCCAAGCCCAGGAGGTGGGTTGTGACAGGGCACTAGTAAACAGGGCAATGAGCCGTAGTTGGTAATATTTAAAAGATATTGGCCATAAAACATGGGTAAGAGTGTGCAGTGTGTGTTGTGTTATCTGAGTGGTAACATGATGCATGAGCAGTATAATTGTAAATATGCTGCTGAATGTGGATGTTTGTACAGGTGATTGCCTTTCTGGGCAGATTAATGCTTTTGTAATTTGCCTGGCTTGTTACATATTTTGTGTGAGTATTAGGTACCTGCTTTTGAAACTAAGCCTTTTATGACTTGACTGGGTTCAGCAGATTTTCTGTATTTGATACTGATCAATTAAATTGTTGTTTGGGGGTAATTGATTCTGTTTGCTGCAGAGTGGCCTGTGGCTGTGTCGCCCTTCCTTTTTATCTCACTCAAAGAGCACTGTCAGGTTAGCACAGAAATGTATGTGCGAGCAGCTGAAGCAAGGAGAAGAAACAGTGCATGGCTGTTGTTCCAAAATGAGCACCTCACTGTACACCTGCATCATACAAAGCAAGAATTTAGATGCTGTGTTCCTTCCTACAGGGTTATCCTTGAAACTGCCATTGCTGTATTTATGATTCTTCATACTGTTTGGGTTTGTCTTTTTTTCATTTGTTCATTTTTGGTTTTCACTGTTCTGTTTAAGCAAACCTTGAAAACTAAGTAACTAATGCCATGACAGCAAACTCCAGGGATGATTTTACAGAGGCTTGTGGTGTGAGTACAGAATAATACTACTTTCAGTGACCAGACTTGCTTCCCTCCAACAAGGCATGAAGTGTTCAACATTTGAATGAATTAACATTACCCACTACTGTACACAGGGATAGACCAGTTGAAACTCGTGCCAAAGCAGGTAGTGACAAAGTACAAACATTTTGTATTTCAGACCTTTGTGCTCCTACATATGTTGTGTCCTCAAGGGCAGTTTGTCCCCTGCAGGGAATGCAACTCTGCAGCTCCTTTCTTACACCATTGGTTTTGCAAAACTGTGGCTTGTGCATCCCCATCCCATTGGGACAGGAATGTTGAGCCCATCACAGGGTTACTCAGCTCCTCTACTGGTTTAGATCCTGCACTGTAGACATTAGTGCACACAGTATAATGGAGGGATTCATGATCTCTTCAAATCAGTAGCAGTCATCATCTCATGAAGGAATTAAATAATAGAAACAAGGCTTTCAGTTGCCTTGTGGTGTACCTCACTCATCTGTTTTTCCATAAAAAATCATTATGTCTGTGTTAATTCTCCTTCTTTACAGCAATCACAACAGCGTAGTGCAGCTAGGCTCTCAGGTTGAAATAAGAGTTGCCATCAGGGAGGTTAAGATAAAAATATGGCTCATAAGGTAGTACATATGACCCTTAGAGGTAGCTTTGCTCTTCTTCATGTGCTAGGATGTTAGGTGACCTGGAAACCTTGGCTGTAAGAAAACACGTGCCTTTCCACTGGCAAGGATCAGAGAGCCATCTCAACTGCCAGTGATTCAGTGGTAAAAGATCATTACTTGTGATAAGACTTCTGCCTGTAGATGCTCACAAAAACCTTCATCAGAGCTTGGAAACTCTGTAAAAGTTGTTTTTTTTTCCCTTAATGACACTAGTTCCCAATTGACATCCTTCAAAATAGCCATTAGTTTCTGCTTTAAATACCTGGGTTGTTTTTTTTATCCCAATACCTGATTTCATTCACTACCCTTGTAATGGCCAGTAATACACTCCACAGCATTGTACTACATGGCTTTCCCATATCCAGGCTGTATTACATTCCCCTTCATTTACTCATTGTACTGCATTATACATGAAATTATTTCATGTTCTGCTGCAAAAGCCCAGGCTCTTTGGACCAGCTCTGTCTACTCCCAGATAATAGCTGCAGGTCAGTGGAGGATCCTGGTGGGAAAAGGCACAAGTGATCCTCAAGGGCAGCACAAAACTCTACTCAATGTAGACAAAAGCTGTACCAGGGTGGCACCAATAAGCACTGTCATCCCCCACCCCCTGTTTTGCCCCTGAGCCATTCTGGCATTCACTGAACTGAGTGTCCTTAAGTTGTCCCTTCAAATATTCTCTTATTGTAGTTTTCTGTGCATAATTTGTTTTCTTTTACCACGGTAAGAACAATAAGGGAAATTTTATCATGTGGTGGTCTCTTGCTGCTGGTCAGTTGCAGAGGTGGAAATCTGAGATGCAGAGTTTGGGCTCAGAGACATGGGCTGGTGAATTAAGGCAAAGGAGCTGAGAGTGTTGGAGTAGCAGATTGTCACCTCCTCAGTGAACCACAGCTGAGGGGCAATGAAGCACTGACCCAGTCAGTCAGTTTTGTCTTTGCTGGGAGAGGATGAGCCTTCCAGGAGGTTGTTCTCAAGTAATTTGAAAAGTCACATCCCCCTGTGGTCCTCAAGCTTTCTTCCTCTCCTCCTCTCCATGTCTGCCCTCTTGTTATTGCTGCATCCAGGCTGTCAGCTGTCCTTCATCTCTGCATCCCAACCTCTCTGCAGCCAATTTCCTGCTTTGCCATTTCTTTACTTACATAAACCCACCTCCTTGGTGTTCCTGTACCTACTTGCAGTGATCTTTTTGCTCAGTCAGTCTCCTCTCAGTCTACTGTTCCATCTGCCTCCCAGGACTGGTTGTCCTCTCTATTTCTATTATGCTTCTTTTTTTCTTTTTTTTTATTTTTTTTTCTTTCTCCCCTTGTTTTGCCTGCATTTGGAGTCCAGGACAGAGCTCTACTGTCTGTGCTTAGTTCCTGTGCCTGATGCCACAATTGCCTGCAGCATCTGGGAGCAGCAGTTGCAAAAAACAAAACAAAACAACAAAAAAAGTTTGGCTCAGCCCTGTCAGCCCTGGGCTGGAGCTTGCCCATTGCAAACAGCATCTTCAGAGGAGTCCCTGGCCAGTTCAGCTGCCAAAATCTGGGAACTCTGTGCTGAGCATATGCAAATGAGACTTTTCAAAGGCTTGTGACTAGGCAAAAAGCTGGGTGGTTTTTCATGGGAACTGCAAAAGGACAACAGGGACCCTACCTTCCAAATTTCAAACTATTGCTGTGAAGAATAGAGGCACAGGAGCTGCTCAGCAAAATCCTTGTAAGGCTTTATTTTACTTTCTTTTCTTGTTTTTTTGTTTGTTTGTTTGTTTCGTTTTGGTTTTTTCCCCAACAGGGGCAAAACATGTTTTTCCTCAATCTTATTTCCTGAAGTGACTAAGTCCTTTTAGCTGAAACATAAAAAAATAATAATAATCAGCCTGAGGCAGAGACAGAGCATGGGAATTTTCATCCCAGATACTTAGCTTGGCAAAATTTATAAGCAACTGAAAACAAGCCCTTATAAAGGGAACTATAGCGATCCCCAGCTACAGAGGACCTACTTGCATTATACACAAAAGTCAGATAAGAATATGTCCATGACCCATTTGGGATGCTAAAGCCAATTAAAATGTATCTGCTCGTCATATTCCAGAAATCCATATTAAGTAATGGGTGTCCTAAGGAAGCATTTGGTTTTAGCACTTCTCAGGCCATACCAAAGCTGTCACATCGAGTTGATTTGCTAAGCATGCCTGCCACAGATTTATTAAGTTTGTTGGGGTTTTTTTATCTTGGCTCTTTTATTGGTTTTTTTTTGGGGGGGTTGTTGTTGTTGGTGTTTTTTTTTCATTATTATTATTTTCTTTTTTTGTGAAACTTAATTTAAATACTTACAGACACATTAGAAGTCCAGCCCAGTCAAGTCCAGTGGCAGATGCCTTTGAGGTGCATCCCTAGCATCTCCTGGGCTGAAAGTGTGAGAATATTCACAGATTAGGTGGTTTTTCATCCAGACCTGTAGCAAAAAACACTTCCTACCATCACCCCTGCACTTAGATTTATGGGACAAATCATGATGCTTTCACCTATTGCCTAATCATGGTAGTGGATGGAATGCACTTCCACCATGAGGGCTGTGGATTTGTGTTCCCCACTTCTCTTATAGAATCATAGAAATATAGAATTGTTTTGTTTGGAAAGACCTTTAAGATCATCAAGCCCAACTGTTAACCCAGAACTGCCAAGGCCACCACTCCCCATGTCCCTTAGAACCACATCTATAGGGCTCTGAAACCCCTCCAGGGATGGGGACTCCACCCCTGCCCTGGGCAGCCTGGGCCAGGGCCTGACAACCCTTGCCAAGGAGAAACTGTTCCCAAGATCCAATCTAAACCTCCCCTGGCACAACTTGAAGCTGTTTTGTCTTGTGGTTTGTTCCTGGGAGCAGAGCCCGACCTCCCCTGGCTCCAACCTCCTCTCAGGCAGCTGCAGAGCCAGCAGGTCTCCCCTCAGCCTCCTTTGCTCCAGGATCAACACCCCCAGCTCCCTCAGCTGCTCCTCACAAGTTCTCCAGCCCCTTCTCCTTCTGCTCCAGCCCCTTCCCCAGCTCCGTGTCCCTTCCCTGGACACGCTCCAGCTCCTCCATGTCCTTCTTGTGAAAGAGCAGAATCCTCTGCTCCATGTGCAAAGTGGGGCACCTGAAGGCTCCTTGCAGGTGTCTGCAGCTGCAGAAGACACAGTCCTGGTGAGCTTCACCACTCCTCTCCCAGCTGCATCTCCTTTCATGGTCCTCCTTTGCTGAAGGCTTTTTGGCCCATGCACAGACCTTAATGTGGAATAAGCTCCCTGAGCTGCCCAGCTACTGTTTTTCCAAACTTCACAAGAGAGCAAACCCCCTGTTTTACAATGTCCTGTCCCTTTGGTTTGTGCTTCTTCCTCTCTGGGAGTCAGGCCCATAGGCTTGTGGTGTGTCTCAGTGCAGACCTGGAAAAGCAATCCTGAATCACATGAAGATTTGGAATATTTGGGCTGTGAAATTCCTCAGGGTTCCTGCCGAAAGCAACAGTCGTGGCTAGAGAGATACCAATGCAAAGTGTTTGTAGAGTTCTGATGTTGGAGCTGAAAAACAGATGGGGATGTTGTTGACTGCAAGTTCTTTGCTTTTTAAGTCAGTCAGAGATTTTTCACAACAGACTGGAGGGGAAAAAAAAAAAAAAAAGTTTTCTTAATTTAATGCAGCAATATATTGTGGTTATAACATTTCATTTATCCCCAGACTAATGGGGAATGTGCTGTATGTGTTCCAGCCACAGTGCAAGTTTTCCTCAAGTGCTTATATATGAGCTCCCCTCTAACTTCCCTCTACAGGAGACTGAGTTTTCATATTAACTCATTGCAGGATCTTTTATGAGCAGTGACTGTCACACTGTGCCTGTCTGTGCATTTGTGCATGCTGATATTGCTCTCATTTAGAGGAACATCAGCTCCCACCTCAATCTTGTTTTTCCCCATACAGTTTGTTGTTTGTTTTTTCACTAATATATCAACAGTTTGTTTTAAACTTGTTTTGAAAGAACAACCTACGGTGGTTTAGACAAAACCAAGCCAAATTGGAGCAATAAGTATTAACAGATATGCACAGGGCACAAACAAAATAATTCCCCAAATGTATTCAAGTTATTTTCTTCCTGCTTTTTTAATATAATATTTGTGGGCCAACTGTGGCAATAACTGATAATTTTAATGCAACATGACATAATTTCAGTTCAGTGATTCTTCAGAGATAAATTACTCCAAAAACTTCTTTTCATTTTGTTCTAATTTTATTAAAAAATAAAAATAAACAAAAAAACCACAATACGCTAACAAACGTGGAGATTCTCAAAAGAAAATTATTTGAATCACCAAGTTTTGAAATTCATATAAATATTTCATCTCTCTTCCTCTTCCACATACACTTTTCTGGCAGGTTTTTGCATTTCCATCTCCAGGTCCTGAGGTTGACCATCTTTCTACCTGGGACAGACTAAAGTTTTCTTCAGAATACACCAAATGCTTAGCAAAAGATCCCTCCGTGACATTAGGCATCTTACTTGCTTTTTCTGGGAGCTAACAGTCTAACTTAGCAGCATTGGTTCTGCTGGAAGACTCCATGTGGAAAGATCAATTGCTAGATCAGGGCTCTATTTTGAAATGAAAATTGCATTTGGAAATGCACCAAGGTCATTAGTTTTCTTTGTTTTCTGTCTTGGGGATTTTTTTCTCTCTGCCTGGTTGGGAAATAATAAATTATTTCTTCAAAATTGAGATGACTGTGTCAGCTTGAAGATGCAGTTTTGGAGCTTGATGGTATCTATTGTATTATTTTTTAAAAGGGTAATAATCCCTGGTTTGAAATAAATACTGTCTCCCAAGTAGAGCTTACTTAATTATTGCAATGGTTAAGTGAAATGGTCAAAAACTTGGCCTGCCTACAATGGGATGATTAAAACTGGGTTAGCAGAAAGGCTTTGATTTTGGGGCTGCTTTCTGTCCCTCACCCTGCTGGTTCCTGGATCCTGCTGAGCCTTCTCCAGCCACAGCTCAGCAATGGGGCCCCACTGGTCAGACGTGCAAACCCACAGGGAGCATCTTCTGCTCTTGAGAGGTTTTTTTGATTGCTGGTGTTTTTTTATTATTTTCCTTAGTGTGAACTTACTGTGCAAACCCCATGAATTTCAACAAGGCCAAGTGCAAGGTCCTGCACATGGGTTGAGGCAATCCCAAGCACAATGGATGGATGGAGAATGGAATAAGAACAGCCCTGAGGAGAAGAACCTGGAGTTGTTGGTGATGAGCAGCTCTCCATAACCCAGCCATGTGTCCTGGGCTGCATCTCCAGCAGCATGACCAGCAGGGCCAGGGAGAATCCTAGAATGCCAGGTTGGAAGGGACCTCAAGGATGATCTGGTCCAACCTTTCTAGGTACTACTCCAGTTGATATGAGGTGGAGCAGCACCCCATCAAGCTGAGACTTCAAACTGTCCAGTGGGAGGGAATCCACCACTTCCCCTGGGAGACTATTCCAGTGTTGGACTCTCCTCATGGGAAAAAATTTACCTCTTGTGTCCAATCAGAATCTCCCCAGGAGCAACTTGTGCCCATCCCTTGCCTTTTCCATGTCTCTCCTTGTCAGCAGGGAATCTCCATCTTCTTGGCAGCCACTCTTTAAGTACTGGAACATGGTAATAAGGTCTCCCCTGAAGCCTTCTCTTCTCTAGGCTGAACAAACCTGTATTTCTCAGCCTCTCCTCATATGGCAGGTCCTCCAGTCCTCTGATAATCCTTGTGGCCCTTCCCTGGGCCTTCTCCATCCTGTCCCATCCGTTTTGTAGAGCAGGTACCAGAACTGAACACAACACTCCAGGTGAGATCTGACAAGCACCTCGTAGAGCGGGATGAGGACTTCTTTATCTCTGCTGGTGATGCCCTTGTTGATGCAGCCCATTGATTGTCCCCCTCTACTCCACTCTGGTGAGACCCCCCCCTGCAGGGCTGGGTACAGTGCTAGTGTCCCCAACACCAGAAGGACATGGAGCTGTTGGAGAGAGGCCAGAGGAGGCCCCGGAGATGATGGGAGGGCTGGAGCAGCTCTGCTCTGGAGACAGGCTGGGAGAGTTGGGGTGTTCAGCCTGGAGAAGAGAAGGCTCCAGGGAGACCTGAGAGCACCTTCCAGTGCCTGGAGGGGCTCCAGGAAAGCTGGGGAGGGGCTTGGGACAAGGGCAGGGAAGGAGAGGACAAAGGAGAATTGATTGAAACTGGAAGAGGGGAGACTTAGTTTGGATATTAGGAAGAAATTCTTTGCTGTGAGGGTGGTGAGACCCTGGCCCAGGTTGCCCAGGGAAGCTGTGGCTGCCCCATCCCTGGCAGTGTTGAAGGGCAGGTTGGATGGGGCTTGGAGCAACCTGGGCTGGTGGGAGGTGTCCTTGCCCATGGCAGAGAGTTGGAACATGATGTCCTTTAAGGTCCCTTCCAACCCAAACCATTCCAGTAGTATTTCCCTTCACATTCAGCCCAGACTCCTGCTGGTGTCAGACCCACCCTCATGTGTTGGCCTACCCATAGATGGGGATGTCAGGGGACATCAGTGGAGGTCAACACATCCCAAACCGGGTGTCTTCTCATCTTGTCTGCCTTGGGGCGACCTTACTTCCCCCTGCCTGCCTCTTGCATTGCTGCTGACACATCAGGCCTTCACCACCTCCCACACCTGATGCCCATCGTGACCTCATCACCCATGGCTGGTTTGATGCCATCATGTCCCAGACATCACCCATGGCTGCTTTTTGGTGGCAGTGCTCAGAAGAAGTAGGAACCCAGGAATGTGCACAAAGAAACATGTTGAGCCCTTCCAGGCAGAGCTGCTGTTTGCTGCACCATGGAGGAGGGATAAGCAGGGAGTGAAATGCAGATTTATGGTCATTAATCTCAAATTCTCCCTCTAATGACATCTCTGAGGTTAAGTCACAGGAAGTGTGATATTATTCAGCTTAGTTAAATTTAGTGTAATTCACATCTGCAAAGCCTCTGTGAATTAGTATTTAGTCTTAAATTGCTGGTTTCCATGATGTGGGAGCTCCAGAATATCCTGCACTGAGCCTTGATGTGTTACGAATTAGGGTGCAGAAGCCCTGAAATGCACACGACGCGCCAAAAACCCTCAAGTTTCTGAGCAGTTCTGAGGCAAATATGCAATTAATTTAGCCTGCGACGCTAAGCAGCTGGGATGGCACCCTCACAAAGAATTGTCTTCCCCCCCTTCCTTTGCTCTCCCAGCGTGGATGCTGGGGCGGGGGGGGGGGGCAGCTGGAGACGGGCTCTTTTCCAAAGCCATGTTTATGAGCCCGGGCTGATCCTTGCCACACACTTCACCTCATCGGGCTGTAATAGGTGCAGACCTGTATTGATTACCATGACTTGCAGGAGAGAAAAAAATCTTTGCCCTTCAGATTGGGTATAAATTATAAATAGCATCTCCAAAGGCTGAGAGTTCCAGAAATGGCATTCTTCTGAGACAGCCGCATGTAAAGCTGTTGTTGTAGAGGTTAATAACTTTATGATTGCAGCACAGGTGTACTTGACCCACAACCATGATCATCGTCCATAAAATCCCACAGCCAGGGTTCAATCACCTGCCTTCTTCAAGAATGTTCATTAGCAACGACCAGCAAAGGTCACGCTAATAAAAGAAGGTTAATGCTCACTGTATCAGTGTAAATTCACTGGTGAAACAGCACTGTCTTCTTGCCATCTTTCTCACTAACACAGCTCTGCAGCCTCCTGTAAGTGGGTCATACAGGTCTCACGTGTGCAGGGTTGTGTGCCTGTGTGTAGATGCAGATCTGTGTGCACACACGCACAGCAGCGGGTGACACACCAATGAGAGAAGTGAAGCTGGTGTGGGTGAGCCATGAGTTAGTCACCCCTCAAATTTGCAAACCTTTTTTGTTGTTGTTGTTGCCGTTCTCTTCCAGCACTTTTTTTTTCTTCTTCTTTTTTTGGTAACTCCCTGCCAGAATTAAAATTTTATTGGAATGAACAGTCTGTCAGTGACTCCCAAAACTTAAATTTTTAACTCCATTTGTTACTTGGTGTTTGGATTCTGGTGGCTCAGCTCCATCTTCTACAGCATTTTACAAACTCAGATATGTTTCCTTTCCATGAAATCACTACAATATTTGCTAAATTTCCCATTAAACTATGATTCTCACCTGGAAGATTAACTACTCCTGTGTCCAGGTTTTTTGAATGCCTGCCAAAGCCAGATCTGAAACCTTCTTCTCCTGTTCAGAAAGAAAAATATGTGGAGAGGGAGGATTTGTTTGGTGGGCTACTGACAGCAACTGGAAGATGAAAGTGTTGGTGATGAGACACTGGATGGATGCAGTAGCAGTGAGGTGGAGGAGGGTTTGGTAAGACAAGGTTGAAGAAAAGTCAGGAAAATGGAGAAATTGGTGGGACATGAAGACGAGAGAGCTGGGGTCAGTGGGTGGGTATAATGCAACAGGACCAGGAGCAGGTAGTGGCCAAGAATTAAAGAAGAGCTGCAAGATGGGCAGGTTGTGGGGGAAGGATTCAAAAGTTGGTGTCCTGGAGAAGTAAATGTCCCAGGTGGAAGAAAAGCAGGCAAGGAATAGAAAGAGATTGAGGGTAAAGGAGGTCTTGGGAAGGAGTGAAGAGGGCATTCCTCATCCTGAGGCTTGCACACCTACTTGCAGGGTTGAGGGGCCTCTATCTGAGACACTGAAAGTATTTGCCCTGTCAAGCCTGAGGTGTTTCTGAGCATGGACAGAAGCCCTGCTTTAATAATGTGTTAGCTTTAAGGTCAGGAGCTGAGGTGTCTTTGGAGCTCAGACACCTCAGGGGGTGGTGAGCAGCTGCATCAGGATTTTCAGGCTCACTTGGGTTTAGGCTGTGAAGTTTCACCTCTCTTGATGTAAGGGAGTGTGTCCATTTTGGCAAGTGGAGCAGGTGTCCAGCGGGACCAGGAAAGTGGGAGGACAGCCCTGTCTCTGCCCTCCCCTGTGCTCACACCTTTTATACCTTTCTGTGACTGTGGCCATCACCAGGGGAGAACCAGGTGGAGAGCTGAGTTTTTGCTCAGCTTTCACCCAGGAGCACAGGCAGCACCAGGCTTCTTGGGTTTGTTGTTTTGGGGTTTTTTTGTCTTACCCATCAAAAAATTAGCCTCTGAGGGAAAATCAGGGAGAACTGCCCTTCCTGTGACTGCTCCAGGGATGCTGTGCACCAGAGGGACAGTCAGAAGGTAGATGGTGCTAATGGCATCTTAGAGGGACTGGGCTGGGTTATATTGGATTGGGCTGCATTGGGTTAGGTTGGGTTATATTGTGTTGCACTGGTTGGGTTGACCTGTTCGGGTTGGGTTGGATTGAGTGTGTTGTGCTGGGTTGGATTAGGTGCCTGCCAAAGGCAACAGTCAAAAGATGAAGCAGACAGGTCAGTGAATACCACTCCTGTACCTAGGATAATACCCTGGGGTTGTGTTGACTGTAATTCTTTGCCTACGCAGATACAATAATTCAAGCAGAAACTTCAGGGGGGAGGGAAAAAAATCCCTTTGAAATACTCCTTAGGCAGAAGATTATAAACATTTTCGGGGGGGGGGGGTGGGGGGGGGGGAGGGTAGTTATTCATTAAAGGTTTACCAAGTATTAATTCAGAGTCTTGCTGAAATATAAAAGCAGTGAGTGCATTTCAGTGCTCCACACCCTGTGTACATTCCTTAATCACACACTCATTCCAGTCCCTGGAAAGACCTTCTTTACTTCCACAGCTGCCTCTCCAAGCTCTGCTTCTGATGTGAAAGGGGAGAAAATTCTATTAATCAGCTTTACTTTAAAATTGCTTTGTTGCAATTGCAAATCTATGCTTATCCTGCTAGTGATTAAGGGCCTTTTTCCCATTTTTTATCAGTTTGGTTGTCTCTACCGTCATGTAGCATGGGTTCTGGCTGCTCTGGGTGCAAGCACTGCTATTCCCAGCCTGTTCCCTTGGCTGCTCTGTTTCTGGGAAGTGCCCAGGTTGGTTCACCCTCACACTGCCTGTACAGCTGTTCCTCAGGTGATTAACACAATTTCATTTGTGTGGTGGGTTCTGCGAATCTGTGATGTTCTTCACTGAAGTAAGCTGACATCAGCTTTTTCAGAATGATTTCTAATCGTTAATTCTCCATCCGGATGTTGGATGTCACAATTGCTACTTAGGAGCAAGTCATCATAAAACACCATTGTGGAGACAAGAGCTGTTTTCTGAGTGCCTGGTCTTCTCACTCCCCCAGTCCTGCCATCATCATCAAGGAAGCTACTTCCATCACTTACTGCTCTCCCAGGTTAGCAGAGCTTGCCAAGCAAGGGCTGCACTTCAGAGCTCTGCCCTGTAAACACCAAAAAGCTGAAGGATTTTTTGAGTAAACCCAGATTTCAAAATCCACCCTCCAGTATTTCGAGTTACAGTGACTCACAGGCTTTGCTGCCATGCATTTTGGGTGTGTTTAAATGTATTTTATAAATACTGTGTGTTTGTTAAGGCTGGGGAGCATCACTGGCTGAACACAGCCCTCGACCTTGGGCTCAGGTCAGTTCCTGGTGCTGCCACTAGTCTCAGCTGACTCTCCCAGCCTGCAAAAGCACAGTGATGATGACTTTTTCCTTAGAAAACCCTGCTAGACGCGCCCTTGGAAAGCAATAGGGAAAAGGGATGTAACTAAGTGCTTGTATGATGCCGTAGCATGTTAAGATCTGTCATGTAATGTAGTATTTTTTGGGCTTAGACCCTGTGGAAGCTTTAAGCAGTTGGTCTCCCCCTAGAACCTACGTGGATTTGTGTTCTCTCAGGAGGTCTCAGGTTTTGAGCAGGTCAAAACTTCCTTTATTTAAAAGATAATTTTCTTTTCTCCTGGTTGAGAAAATTATGGTTTTCAAATGCTAAATGCATCATTTGTGCTCTTGGGTGGAATTTTATAAGGATTTTTTTTTTTTTTCTGAATCATGATAGGAGAAAATGCATCTACATTTACAAGATTTAGTTAGCTCACTAATTACACATCATTCACATGCTTCAGAGCATGGACCTTGTATGACATACCCTGCAAACACAGCCAAGTTTGCATGTTGCCTAAATGCAACAAATAAAGTCACAGCCTATTAAAAAGCAGGGCTGGATTTCAAAAATAAATAAAATAAAAATTAAAAAAATAAAAGCCAAAGAGCTGTCTGATTTGCCCACAATCCTAAAGGAGAGGTCAGCTATATGCAAGACATGATGGTCTAACCTGTTCTGAACTTCCAGTGGTGGCATCCTAGGGAAGGGAAGGGAAGGGAAGGGAAGGGAAGGGAAGGGAAGGGAAGGGAAGGGAAGGGAAGGGAAGGGAAGGGAAGGGAAGGGAAGGGAAGGGAAGGGAAGGGAAGGGAAGGGAAGGGAAGGGAAGGGAAGGGAAGGGAAGGGAAGGGAAGGGAAGGGAAGGGAAGGGAAGGGAAGGGAAGGGAAGGGAAGGGAAGGGTGGAGGGGAAGGAAGGAAGGAAGGAAGGAAGGAAGGAAGGAAGGAAGGAAGGAAGGAAGGAAGGAAGGAAGGAAGGAAGGAAGGAAGGAAGGAAGGAAGGAAGGAAGGAAGGAAGGAAGGAAGGAAGGAAGGAAGGAAGGAAGGAAGGAAGGAAGGAAGGAAGGAAGGAAGGAAGGAAGGAAGGAAGGAAGGAAGGAAGGAAGGAAGGAAGGAAGGAAGGAAGGAAGGAAAGTGTGTAGATATTATGGAGATAGAGCTGCAGGTAGAGGTATGGATATATAGACAGAAATATAATTTCAAGCCCTGCCTACTTGTCGTGTTACCCCAGTCACTATGAGTTTGAAAATCTCCAGTTGGATGATGTGGAGGGCACCTGTACTGAAAGCCTTTTTCTAGGAAGTGGGAGCCTCCCCTGCCAACAGCCCCTGCCTGCGGGGCTGCAGCCCGGGAGGGTCTGGTTCAGCAGCACAGGGCAGATGCCGTTCAGCCGGCGCTGTGGAGATGCTGGAACGTCTGCCGGGGCGGATCATCCCCAAGCACCGCCTGGCATTCCAGCGGGAGCGGCTTTCCCTGCAGCACAAACCCCGGAGTCAGCATCCTCACTCCTCAGACTGGGTCCCTGGAAAGCCTGGCGGGAGGGTCCCACCAGATGGCTGTTTTCCTTGCTGCTGCTTCCCCTTTTGCCTGCCGTTCTGCCCACCGGGGCAAAGGACTTGTTGGGAAGTTTTGGACACATTGGCTCTTTAGAGTATCCCCAGCAGCAACTCAGACCAGCCCACAGCCTGTGATCCTGTGGGCTTTTTGTGAGCATTTCTGGCTCTTGAAGTGCTATTTAACCAGCCTGTGTTTCTAACTGTGATTTCTTCCTGTGTTTTAATGCAGCTGTGTGCAATTTGTGATGTTAGGAGGCCCCTAATAGCTGTTTGATACTCTATTTTTTTTTTTCTTTTGTCAAATACATACTCAAAACAAAGTGAGACAACTTTAGGTGACCCAAAAAAATGACTTGACTTTTGGCAGCCTGCATTCTGGAGGGAAGGACCTTACAATTACCACTTATTTGGCCAGTTAGCTTGTAGAGAAGCAAATGACCCATGCTCATGGGACTGCCCTAAATATTTAAAATGAAGAGCAGTGAAAAATGACAGCTGTGTTAGCCTCCTGTCTCCTTCCTGCTTTGCAAACCTGGGTTGCACTGAGCTTTTGCATGGATCTGTGAAGGAATTTATGAAATATTTTGGTACCTTTTGAAACTACTTCCTTCTTGTGAGTAGTTTGTGTGTTGTAAATGAGGGGTGGGAAAAAAAACTGGTTGTAAGCATGAGAGTTTAGAGGTGATCTTTGTTCTGAGTTGACGGGCTGGTTCTTTCTCTCTTTCCATCATCCCACTAAAGATACCAGAGATAATCAATGTCCAACAAAAATAAACACTGGTCTGTGTCACAGGAGATAATAACCAAGTACAAAATGTCTTTAGTATGTGCAGCTATTCTCTAGCATTGCCACAAAGGTTCCCACAATTTTCCTTGGGTGAATATTCCATCTGAACCAGCTCACTAAGTGTCTAAGCCTCCATTATAAGCTGTGTATAATTTCTTCAGGTTTGTTTCTTCCCTCTTGGCTCTTCTACAGAATTTATTTCCCTGTGCAGTTGCTTTTAGATTATTATCCTGCCTGTGACTCCACAAACTACCACTTTTTAGCCAAACTAAACACACCAAAGTTTGGGGTTTGCTGGGTTTTTTTTTAAATGTCCCCTCAGAAATCACTGCTTCTGTTCCATTAATTGGTGTATGTCTTGTCTTTTAATTTGGCTTAAGCTTTTACTCTTTCTTTGCCATTGTCAGGGTCTAGAGGTTCATATGCAGAAGCTCCTAAGGTCTTTGGTTCTCAAAGCTCTTGAGCTAATGGAATCCTTCCCAATTTTTCCCCAAACTCTCATCCTCCCTGTCAGGCATATTTAGTGATTTTAAACAAAGTATATTATTATTTTTCCTTTTTCCTTAGCTTTACTGGTGATGCTCTGAGAGCTTCTTTTGTCTGGGGGTTTGAGACCTGGAGATTTACATCAGCAGGGCAAAATGGTCACAACAGACATGATAATTTCTGCCTGTGCAGATCCCTAGGATCAGATCCAGGAATCATAAATGGAGAAACCTTATGAATTAGAAGTAACTCTTTCATTCTTGATGACATCTGATGCACTCAAGGGCTAAAATAAATAAATAAATAAATAAATAAATAAATAAATAAATAAATGAATCCTGTTTAAGAATAAAATGTATGGTACAGTAGTAATTTAATAGTGTCCAGAAAGACAGATGCAGCAGAGGCAGGAGGTATCTTTTTCTCAGACATACAAAGGTTTTGAACAGTATCATTACATCACTAGAGAGTTACAGAATTAAACACCTAAGAGTTACAGTCTTAGGTGAAGACTTAAATCTGTGTGTATGTGGGGGTTACGTAGGAAATAAATAAATTACCATTGATTCATAACTTTCAGGAGGAAAAATCCTTTCTGAAAGGCATATCAGACACGTTCCCAGGTCAGATGGGGTTGGCTGGTTTGTCCTTTCATTTGTAAAGGAAGAACGATTTTGTGTTGCTTCTCAGAGTTGGGGAAATAAGGATAAAACATGTTTGGTAAGTGATAAAGTGCTTTTGCTCATGCAAATGCACTGGAAGTCTGCATTTCACCCTTTGAAGCATTCAAATCAAGCTTTGGTGGGTCTCAGGGCCTTTTGTGACTGACGGGTCTGAAATCTTTAATGTTCAGGCAAGGGCTGCCAGTGTCGGGGGGGGGGAACAAGATTGCAAAGCTCCAGCCCTGCCCAAAAACTGACCCTAACGGTTTGCAGCGTGGCAGGGTTCTGGTTCAGACCGTGACCAGGGGAGGACAGAGCTCCTTCCCCGCTGGCATCGGTTGCAAACTCCGCTGAGCAAGATGTTTGGTGAGGAGGAGCCGGGCGCTCCCCCCCGACGGGCACGAAAACCCCGAAGCCGCGCGGTAGCACCCTTTTGAAACCTTTCGAAACCCTCCCTTATGTTAAGACCCGAGCCTCCCTTTTAGCAGAGAAGCAACCCCCGGAGGGTTCAGCCCCGATCTTTTTTCACAACCCCGGGAGACATTTTTCTTTCCTTTTTTTTTTTTTCCCCCCCGTATTTTTGTTTGTTTGTTTTAACCCTGCAGAAAATAATCTCGGCGTGGATGGAGCTCTCTCTCTCTCTCTCTCTCTCCCGGCTCCTTGTGCAGCTTGGGGAAACCTTTGTCCCACACATCTTGTAAACGCGGCGGGGGGCCACCATTGTGCCGAGCATCTTCTGAGCACCGCGGGAGGAACCTTTTGTCCGGCGCCGTCGGAGGGCACCTTTGTCCCTCGCAGCCGGTAATCGCCCTGCCGGAGTGAATGGTAGGGATTGCAGAGCTCTTCTCCCTCCGCCTGGGCTCTGGTTGCAGGCAGAGGACCCCCCGTCAGCCTGGCTGGGTGAGGTGATGGCTTTTCCCGAGTGGAAGTGGGAAGGGGAGGTGGGGAAAACGCCTGTGTGCAAAGGGCCACCGGGGTCGAGTCGCCCCTACAGGCACCAATCCCCATTTCGTTTTGTGCTTTTCCCCTTCCTTATTCTTCCTGCCCCTTTAGGCTGCCCCTTTTTATTATTATTTCTCTGTCCCTTCTAATGTTTGCAGTATCTCCTGTTCAATATATCATCCTCTGTTTAATCTAATTAACTAATAAGGGCCCTCATTATTCTTTCAGAACACTAATAACCATGTTTAAAAGACTTGAGCCCTGATACCAGTCCCTCTGGGACTTCATAGGTGTATTTTCAACCCTGTATCATTCTTACTAATTGTCTTCTCGAGTGCTCTCACCACTTCCCAAGAAGTGCAGCAGCACCATTTCCAAGGCAGTCTGAGATACGTTGTTATGATCACAGATCATAGAACCACAGAACCACAGACTGGTTTGGTTGGAAGAGACCTGAAAGATCATCAAGCCCCATCCAACCTGCCCTTCAACACTGCCAGGGATGGGGCAGCCACAGCTTCCCTGGGCAACCTGGGCCAGGGTCTCACCACACAGAATTTCTTCCTAAAATGCAAAGCTGTGCCTTTCCTCATCTGAGATATGGTGGATCTGATGAACCATGGTGCCACTCCAGACTTGCAGAGAGCAGAGTCCCAAACTGATGCAGTGATGAGTTATGAGATGCTGAGTCCAGACCCAGCCTGCAGAGAGGCCATGTGCACTGCAGGTGCTGGGGGATCAGCTGCTCATGGATGGAGCTGTGTTACCATAAGCGTTTCGAGGTCTCCTCTGCTGGAGTAAAATAATTCATGTGCAAACAAGAGGTAGGGGTGAGCACAGCCCATTAGAAGGTGAAGGTCCTTATCCACTGTAAGTGATTCCCAAGGTTCCCACCACCCCTGAGCTGTCAGATTGACCTACATGGAAAGGCACAGCAATGGACAAATCTCTCGCCTGGTGGTTTTTCTGCTTCAATAAAGTGGTCAAGTTTGAGTTGTATCTGTTCTTGTTGAATCTGAGCCTATTCTGTCCCAAGGCTCCTGTTGCACTTAAGATGCCTGCAATTTTTTTTTAATGTTGATCTCTTACTTCACTGATAGTCAAAGGTAAATTGGACATGCCATAGTTTCAATTAATCCTCCTTTTCTCAAATGAGCTTTGTTTTTCTTCCCCCAGTCCTCTGGTGCCTACCTGATTGTGCATGAATTCTCAGAAATAATTGCCAGTAGTTCAGCAGGTTCATTAACTGATTCCCTGAAGGCCCTCAGATGCCTGTCATCCAGACTTGATGATTTGTATATTAAATGTTTGCAAGTATTCTCTTATCTGTTGTGTTGGTTTTTTTTTTTCAATATCAACAACTTTATTGACAAGTCTTCCTTCTTTCTGATTGTCAGTATTTCTTTGTGGTGAGTTGATTCTGAAACTTGTTCACCCTTCTATCATTACTCGTTTTACCTCCCACATGATTGGATCTGCCTTCTTTTTGGAGGTACAAAATGATGTTTTGTACATGTTAAAATATACATCCAGTTCTCAATACCTCTTTCCATGCTGTCAGCTGGGAGGGTCTCTCTGCTTTTATATCATTTACCTCATTTCTCTCAGTGGGGCTGGGAGTGGGGGGCAGGGATTGATATTTTTTTCTTTTCCAGTGACTGTAGCCTTAGCGTATTTTAGGATGTTCTAGCTGTCACCCACACTTAACAGCTTTTATAAGTCTTTTCACTGCAACATGCTCCCAAGATTTCTCCAAGAATTAATGTCTCAAATCACTACAGCCCATCACTTAATCTGGTGTATTGAATTGTGCAGTTTATCATCATGGGTGTTGAAATTAGTGAACACTGAGGGGGTGCATATACCTTGGAGGACCTTGGCTTTAGTACAACTGCTTCTGATTATCCAACTCTCACAAGTGATTCTTTCTGTTGAAAAATAGGTGCCTGCTCATGCATTTAATTTAGATTTGTCTATTGCTAAATACACAACTGAGATTGCAGCCGTCAGTGATATTTTTCATCAGGCAAAAACCTTATGTCATCACCCTTAAGACATAACTCCTCTTGCTTCTGCCTAATTTTCCAAACCTCTGGTATAGAAATCATAAAGGCACAGTCTGTGCAGTGTTAAAATTTTAGGGCTCTCCCTTCAGTAGTAGTTGAATGTGAGTATGTAAGGACAAAATTTGACCTTTAAATGACTGTAAAGGGCCAAGGCAGATGCTTGGCAAGCTTTTGTTATTGCAATATTAATCAAGTGAAGAATCATCATAATCCTGGAAACTAAATAGCCATTGTAGTGATTTTTATCACCAGGGAAATTGTTCATCTGTCAGTAAGATTGTTACTAGGAAGGGGAAAATTAGGACTGTTAAAATTGCTTCAGACTGCTGAATCCTTGAGTCCCTCTAGACTCAAAGCTTGAATTGTTTTTTGAGAGGGGTGGGTTGAGAGGGGTTGCTACAGGAAAGCTGTAGGTTAATCAGTTTCAGTAACACCAGTGAATGTAAGCCTGAGATCTCTTGAGGACACAAGAAGAGTGATGGGAGAAGGCAGGATGGAGAAAGGGACGGGGAGGCTTCAGAAACTTATTGTTTTGTAATTTTTTGTTTCTGGATGGCCCTTTCACAGAGGAGGAAGGTTTTTGATAAAAGGAAAGAAAAAGAAGTGGGGGGATGGCATAATGTTCACTGCCTGTGTTTTCATCTAATTTAATCCAGTGGATATTAATGAGGATTAATACGATTGAGACAGAAGGAGGCGGGCGCAGGCAGGCAGGAGTGACAGAGACATGTTTGTGTGGGACACATCCTTGTAGGACCCAGAAAGCCACATGAGAAGATGCTTTACCTCTCGGAGCCCAATTTGATGGGGCACAGGTGTGTGAGGAGACCTGCCCATGCAAGAGTGTCCTCAGGGTGTACTAGGACAGCCTTTACCTCCACAAAGCCACCTCCGGTAGATGGGAATCACAGTGTACCCAACCATGCTGTAACCTGAGGGATGGGTCTGTCAGGCTGTGCAGAGGTTGTGCTGGAAGGGGAGCTTTCTCCTTCTGCTGTGGGGGGACATGTCTTTGTACAGAATGACTCCCTCAAAGTGGGGAACAATCATTAGCGAGTGAGGGTATGGGGTGGCTCTCTTAGGTCATGGGGTAGGTGGCCTGCCTCAAAAACCACCTGCAGGATGTGGTGGGCTGCCTCCCAGCAAAGAGGGTGAGTGAATTTGGAGGCAGAAACTCTTTTGTATGAAAGGTGTGTCCAGGAAGTTTGTGTGAGATGTCATGAGTCGTCTCCATACAGAAGATGCAGACAGTAGGGGAAGTCTGTGTGTGCAGGTGATGTGGATCCTCTTTGTACAAAACACGTCTCTTTGTGTGGGAAGTGGTGTCATTCTGGGGAGGGCTGCCTTGGAGGAGCTTGTCTGATGACTGCCTCTGAGGGTAGCTCCTTCACCAAAGACTTTACGGAGGGGACAGCATGCATGGAGCCACCAAGGATGGCTGGGTGAGGGTCCTGGTGGGGTGTGAAGGTGGGCGTGCAGGTATTACCTGCACACCCACCACCCCGCATCCCTGGGGACCACCAGCCACCCCATGTCCCCTGGGGACCATCGGCCACCTCAGGCAGCATCCCTCTCTGCCAGGCAGGCCATGGCCACTGTGTCCTTCATTATTGTCACCCCCAGATTGTGATACTGTCACAAAACTGTTGCTAGGCAACAAATGTGGTTACCGGGTCTCAGCGAATAGCTGAAGGGGAAAGCAAAGTGTTGCACCATTGTAGAGTAACCATAGCAATGACCTACTATTACAGACTAAAGAATTATCATTAACAATGTTAAAGTATCAAACAGAGGACCAGGATCCAGAGACTTCCAGGCAGCATCTCCACATAATTGGGTTATCCAGGAAGAGGTCCCCACTCTTTCACAGCCCTTGGCTCTGTCACCATCATCTTGGTTCATTCTGTGGGTTGTTGTGGGGTTTTGTGGGTTGTTGGGCTTTTTTTTTGTTTAAAGGAAGTGGATTCACCATGCATTGAAGGAGACACTTGTAAAACAATAGAAATGCCCACAAAAAAAGAAAAAAAAAAGATCTGGAGGTGAACAGGCAGAGGAAAGGGATAAGCAGGGAAGGTCTATTTGACTGGTGGAATATTGTGTGAGGACTTGTTGGGAAGACATGCACGCAGGATGCCTTCATGTTGCATGGGTTGTTGTTTTGGTCAGGTGCTCTCTTTCTGTTGAGAATGCATCTACCAGGCTAAGAGCAACACAAAATGAAATTACACGAATCACGCCAGCCCTGAGAAGCAGACACTTTTTTCACCCAGTTAAGCAGATCAAGTGAGGTCCTTTATGGAAGCTGCACTTACCGGGGTGCTTTGGGGTACCCCTTTCCCAGACCCAAGATGAGTTCAGCATCTCTCTTCAGTCATCTGGGTGGCCTTGCCTGTGTGTGGTGGGGGGGTGTCCATGTGTCTACGTGTGTTTCTGTGTCTGTGTGTGCAGTTGTTCCTGCCCAGCTGGCCCCCAAAGCTCAGCAGCAGGGCAGCCCTGCTCCCACCTGGACCAGGGGCCAGCATCTCCATGGCTTCCCCAAGGTCTTCCATTTAAGCCCCCTGTGAGTGGAGCTGTCAGCAGCAGCAAAATGACCCCTGGTCAAACTGTCAACCTTTGTATTTTTGCAGGTACGGAGCGCCATGAACTAACTTCCTGGAAGAGTTTTCCATCCATTTTCAGGTTCTTCAGCGAGGCAATAGAGGCAAAGAACAGCTCAGTGAAACCAACCCCAACACGCCGCTCCAACAGGATCAAATACGAGGAACTGTAAAAGGAGGAGAGGAAAGAAATCAAACAACCAACCACAACAAAAAAAACCCACAAACAACAAAACCCACCCTACCACCAACAGCAACAACCTCTCGGCTGCTTGTTTTCTGCAAGCAGTCTCCCAAGCCCCTCATTAGATTGTTTTCTTCCCAGAGCACGGGGTCGTGATGTATACATCTAAATAGCGTTTTGCATTATTTCTAGATGAGTGCAACTGTCAAAGCAATATGGGTTCACTGGCTGTGCTTCCTGTGGGCTGTAACTTGGATTTTGTGCTGCCCATCAGAGCGCAGATTAAGGCTGACAGTGGTACTGCAGAGTGCAGCGTGGTGCAGCTCTAATTGCCCTGACACAGCCCTGCACCAAGCTGATGCCAGAATTTAACAGCTTCGTCATGGTCCCATCGCCTGCAGGATGTTTTGTTTGGGTTTTTTGGGGGGTTTGTTTGTTTGTTTGTTTGTTTTTGCTGCTTCCTTCTGTATCAAGACAACAAAAATGGGAATTACCCTTTTCTGAAGACGGCTCTAACTCCAGAAGTGCTAACCAGCCCGTGATTCTAAAACCCTTCTCACAGCCTTCTCTTTCTCTGGGACCAAGTGGGATCAACTCTTGACTCTTTCTTTTTCTGCTGGTAGGAGGGTCCAAGAAGTTTGGTCCAGATTTATAGGAAAGCCCCTTTGTTGTAGAGATTTTCCCCTCCTGCCGGATCAATGGCATTATCTGTAGATCTTCTCTTCCTTTTGAAAGCTCCACTTAAACAAAAAAAAAAGAAAAAGAAAAAAAGGCAAAAAAAAAGAAGCCTATTCATTAACTGGCTGGATCACACTGTGAAATATGACAGGAAAAAAAGAAAAAAAAGAAAAAAAAGGAAAAAAAAAAAAAGAGAGAGACAAGTTGCACATTTTTTCCCGTTTATTTTTAAAAGCAAAGATGCTTCTGTTTTCATATGCCGGGTTTGTAATGACTTTGCCATCCCGTGGTTACTCCCTTTTTTACCCTGAGCCTCACGGGTTTGTTCCTGCTTCCCCAGGCGCTGGAGGGGAGGTGGGATAAGGGGATACTCCACGCCACGCGTGGGGCGGGAGCCGGGGGAGGGGGGAGTGTTGGGGATGTGGCTGTAGCCGCCGCTGTCGGCAGCTTTTCCGCGCTTAAAACGCCTGATAAGCGACAAGATGTGCCTGATAGCGTGCCCGGCAAGCGAGCGCGCTCATTAAGCTCCTTTTAGTGTTGATGATGCTAAATTAAAGTGATCTTTTTCTTCAATGGCCGTGCCCGCCTCGCCACTGATAGTGCGGAGGAGGCAACACGCCGGATTTGGGACCCCCATCCCACCCCATCCAACCCTCCCTCCCCTTTTATATCATCTTTCTTGTTGCGTAGCTGGGGGGGCTGGGAATTGGGGGGGGTGGGGGGGGGGGGGGGGGGGGGGGGGGGGGGGGGGCGGGGGAGTGAAGGGAGGGAGGCGTTAAAACGAGGTGATGCCGGACCAGAAGTACCCCCGTTCCTCTGCGGTACCCATGTCCGGGATAGGGGAGGGGGGGGAGTGCAAGTGGAAACTTGGGCCGAAATACTGCGACTTGGGGCTGGGGGGGGGGGAGTGTCTCTCCGAGGAGCATCCCTGCCTGCTCCCACCGGCAGCGGGGTTTCCCCCCGCACCCCCTTCCCCCCCTGCTCCATCCGTCTCCCTGCGTTTAACCTCTCCTCTTTCCAAGCATCACCCCCTACACCCCCGCTGGGGAGGTCACTGTGCGCGTCCCCCCACCGTGGGGAGGGGAGGGATGGGGATTCTATCGTGCCTACGCGGAGGGCAGCGCAAAACCAGCTTTTTTTTTTTTTTTTGCCTCCCTGTAGGGGAGCCTGTTGGCTGTGGGCAGGGGTGGGAGAGATCTGCAGCCCCCCCCCCGCCCCGTCGGAGGATGCTGCTGCTGCTTGCGGCTGGCCTGACACCCCCCGCCGGCCTGTGTCACCCCCCGGCCCCCCTGTGTTTAGGGAAAGAGGAGGGAGTTTACATCGCCTTATTTTGGGTTTCTGTGCTTTTTGCTGGGGGAGGTTGGACACACACACTTCCCCCCGCCAGCCTCTCTTTATCTCCAGGGAGGGGAGATGAGGTCTCCGAGGTACCAAATGTGGCGGGAACGGATCTATTTTTTTTAAGAGTCGTTTAAAAAAAAAAAAACGAAGCCTACAACAATTTCTACTGTAACGATTTTAAATTTTTTTAAGGCTGCTTCTTTACCTGGCCTAGCTCCTGGATGGGGGGGGCTGTAAAGCACAGGGGGACGGGGTGGGGAGGTGGGGGTTGTCCTGTCGGCTGGTACTTCTCCGCTGAACGAAAAATAAAGATACTCTTTTTCTCTCCTCTTTGTGCGCTTTTGTCTCCCCGCGGTCCCGGGTGGGTTGGAGAGGTGGGAAAACACGCGAGGCCGGTGGGTGAGATGTGTTTGCAAACAAGACCCCGGCCGGGCCTTGGAGATGAGGAGGGGGGGGGTTAAGGTTAGGTGTGAACTTCACCCCCGGGACCTTCCCCCACCATCCCTGACACCCCCACCCCGCCCCAAGGCCGCCCCCGGACACGCGGAGCTGCTTGAGGGCGTGGGGGGGATGTCGGTGGATAGGGACAGGAGTGGGATGTGTGTCCAGCCTCACAGCTGAAAGAGCGCGGACATTCCCACCCACGCATCCTCCCCGCATTTTCCGCGGGGAAGCCGCGTAAGGCAGCGCGCCCCTCCACCCCTCACCCCCCCCTCCCATTCAGCCAACCCTAAACAATATAAAAATACATCCTGGGAGAGGGGGTTGACCGGTTCCTAGCAAGGAAAAGATTTGGGGGTAGGGAGGGATGTTGGGTGAGGCGAAATCTGTGCCGGGCTTCAGGAATGGGGGAGTCCTGGGGGGAACTGGAGGAGAGGAAGGCGTGGGAGCATCTCTGCATGGACCACCGCCTTCCCGATCGCCTGGAGAGGTGACAGCGGTAGCCCTCCAGCACACTTAGGAGGGATGGATGCTGATGTAATTGATTCCTTCACATCGGTGCCTTTTAAAGTTGCACTTCGCTGGTTCCTGACCCCGCGGCGGGCTCTGACATCAGCCTCCTCCGATTCCAGCACGGGGAATCTCGCTGACATCATGCAACAAGCCCGTGTGCCATGGACAACTCAGAGTTTCTGGGAGTCCAAAAGTGAGATTAAAAAAAAATAATAAAAATAAAACTCAAAGAGCAAGCACTAATCCTGGGATAGGTTCTCCAGGAGAACACCGCAGCTCCTCATGACTGAAAGGCTCATGGTCCAAAAGGGTTGCACAGCGTTGAGGGAGCACAGATGCCACGGCTGGCCCCATGGGCCAAGGCGAGCAGCCGTTACCTTGCCCAAAAAGGGGGAGCAGGAAAAGATATTCCACCAGGATAACACCCCCAAGCAGGGAGGGGTAAAAAAAGGAAAGAAAAAGAAGAAAAAAAGGAAGAAGTAAAGAAAGAAAGGAAGGAAAAGAAAAAGAAAAAAGAAAAAGAAAAGAAAGAAAAAGAAAAAGAAAAAGAAAAAGAAAAAGAAAAAGAAAAAGAAAAAGAAAAAGAAAAAGAAAAAGAAAAAGAAAAAGAAAAAGAAAAAAAAAAGAAAAAGAAAAAGAAAAAGAAAGAAAAAGAAAGAAAAAGAAAGAAAAAGAAAGAAAAATAAAAAAGTTGTGTGTGTGTGCGGGGAAATAAATCCCTCATGTGCCTTGTGCACACGTCTGTGCACTGGGTGCAATCAGCACGGGGTGATTCCTCCGGACGCAGTCAAAAGATGATGCTGCTTTTCAAGGGAATGCGCGTTTTCCATCTGTCCCCGAGAAACATCACTAATTGTTTGGTTTGAGGGGTGGGGGGGGTCTTGTTTGCTTGGGGGCTTTCTTTC